>NW_027249932.1:0-58731 GCF_030848795.1 Temnothorax nylanderi
CATCATTTAACATTTTGTTCGTGTTAAATTGAAATTCTCCTTTTCGACGTATTGTTTCAATTATTTTTTACGTTCAAGACATCCTTTCGGTAATGCAGCGAATTTCTTAACATCTTCTTCATTACGATGTACACTTTCTAAATGTCTTGCAATTTTTGCTTTTGGTAACTTACAATAAAAACAGTAATATTTTTTTGTGCCACTACGAGAATTATCAATTGTAAGTGTGCATCATCACATCCTGATACACCCGATGCATTTGCGGTTGTTGATAAATTAAAAGTAGTCGATTCGTTTAAGCTATTGTTACATGCACTTGCTTCATTTTCGTTTATAAGTTCATCATTGCTTTCATAATCTGTGTAGCTAGCTGAATCTTCTGATGGTTCATAATCTTTGTCAAAGTAGTTCTCATCTTCGATATTTCACTATTTTTCTCCGGATTATTCTCCACTTGTTCTTCTATTATAGTATTTCCTAATTCCACTAAACATAAAACATTACTGTATATATAACTTTATTAAATATGTAAAGATGTAAATACGTGTAAATAAAATTTTAATAAAACTTATATATAATTTTTATGACAAAATTTTACTTATTAACTAACTTTGGGTAATATCTTCAATTTCAGGAAAATTTTCTAATGTATATGTATTATTGAAAGGCATCAATTCATCCATTATAAAAGAAGTATCATTAATACTACTACAATCTAGCAAACAGTTTCCTATTTCTTCATTGTTATAATTACTTTGTTGTAAAATTAATGATTTGTCCGATACAGTTAAATTTGGCGAGTTACTTTCAGACTGATACCTGCAATCAAACATAAATAATTTATATAGATTCTTTATATATGCATAAAAATAAATGCATGATATATTTCGATGCAAATTAGTCACAAAAATAAAAATTGAAATAAAAAACTAAAATATCTCTAATTCCTTAACAAGTTCAGGAACATGTTTTGTCTGAATACTGCTTCAATCTATTCCAAGAAAAATGTGTGTAATACTTTCAACAATATAACAATTTATAAAACAAATAGTATGTATAATACACAGAAAAAATAGCAAATAAAGCGTAACCATAAAATAATATGTAAGACATGGCAAAAAGAATATAAAGCATAGCGTTAAAATAAAACTAGATTAATTATTAGTTTTTGATGTTTTGGTTTTATGAAACATTAATTGATATAAATATTTATAGAAATAGTAAAGAGAAATGTTTTCTTCTAATAGAAAAATAATGCTGTTTGTAGAAAGAAACAATTTAAAAAAAATTTTAATATGAACAATTAATTCTTTATTTAAGTACTTTTTTAATTAAAGTACTTTTAATTAAAGTACTTTTTTTAAATATAATTTTGAATTTAAAAATCAAATATTTACAAAATTGTAATTATAACTATTTTAGATAAAATTATTTAATTAAGAGTTTTAACTATATATTTTATTTCTTTATGAAATATTTGTGATGCGCTATGTCGTACATATATTTTACATACTGTCTTCAAAAGTGTCTTGTTGCCATAATTTGCCGCATACATCTGAAATAACTAGTAAATTATTCGTATTTTATTAAATTAAAATTTTTTCATTTATTATTGTGCAACATTAGGAAAACTTTATTACCTGCATACTTCCAGTTCTGTAATTGTTTCAGATTTATTTTTTCTGTCATTACATATTAGTTGCTTGCTTGAATTTTCATTATATGACAAGTTTTTATAAAATGCGCGATTAAACGCAGCAAGCAGAAATTGAGAACGATCTATAAAAGCGGCAGATGTTAAAATAAAATATCAATTATTTCAAAATAAGAAACTAAAGGAAAAACTGATAGGTAAATGAATATGTATATGTCACATGACATTTCAATTAAAAATACCAAAACTTCTATCAGATTTTTTATTTCTATCTTATTTTGACTTCAAATTACCTTGTATATTATTAAACTGTTTATTACTCTTTTCACTCTCTTTATAATTTTGTAAAACACGCGTTTTGTTATGTCCGTCGAGAATTTTTCTATCTTCAGTTTCATTCATTTCTGTTAATAAATAATATCTTTATATAAACATTATATAGATATTTTATCTTTCAGCTCTAGGATTTTATGACTTAGAAATTTACTGTGTACCTTCCAATTTCTGTTCATTATATATATTAATTTATTATCTTTTCAAAACTTATGATTATTAGTATTTCTACTTTCATAATTTTATAGAACAATCTTGAAATTTACTTTATTTTCATTTTCCATCTTTATTTCTATTTTGTTGTATCTTATAATCTCTACAATTGCTTTGCGAAACATACTTTTCTCTATTTATGCAATCGATAAATGTACAAACTTAGAAGTCGAAAATGTTTTAAAAATATTTTGAATACAATAATTGAACATCATACCTGAGTTATCTTGTAGATTATTATATAACTTAATTTCATTTGTTTTATTTTTATTTGTATAATTATTTGTTATTCCAGTATCATCATTGTGTAGAATAACGCCTAAATTAATTTCACTTTCTTGTACGTTTTTCACTCTTATGTTCATCTTACTTATGTTCTTTTTGTTATTAAGTTCTTGAATTTGATTTTCCTTTTTTCGTTTTTCGTTTGAATAAAGTTCTTTTTTTACAACTGTAATTAATAATTTAAAAAATTTCAATAGTATACCCTAATAATCAAATCAGCAATCAGCAAAGAATTTTAATGTTTAATAAACAATAGATAATAAAATGAAAATCCATATCAAATTTAAGCATTTGGAATTATATCTAGTGATTAACTCATTTTTTCTAAAACAAATTAGAAAAAAGTAAAGTAAAAAAATAAAAATTATTAGTTTTACATTATAATAATATTTAATCAATAGACAATATAGTTTATTTCTCTAATTATTTTTAACTTATTAAATTAAACAATTTATTAATGATAACCCAATAACTATCTCTAAATTAATAAAATAGTATGTAAAAAAAAATACAAAACAGTATTATAATAAGTATGTAAAATTTATAGAATTAAAAATTAATATGTAGATACCTTTTATATAAAAGTTCGATAATATTTTATTTTCTATTATGGTTGGAATCTGACGTTCTCTGAAGTGCGTTACTTGATCTAATTTTGAGAAAATATTACATAGTTAGTAGTTTTACAAATATTAGACACATTTAAAAATATACATTAAAGTTAAGACTTATTCGTAATAGTACTCTAATAGTTTTATAATAGATTTATTACTCTGTATTATTCATTTTCTTACTCGTTTTTCTGATAACTTTCGTCAAATAAATGTAAGGAATATTCATATTTAAATTATTCGCAATATTTTTAAGTACACCATAGTTTCCTGAAAAAGAATGAAAATATTGATAACATTTATATGTTTAAAAAATTAAATTACATTTTTGCACTTATAAAAAATTACTGGTTACAATAAAAGATACATTCCACTCAACACTACAAATGCTTCGAAGCACTTCTTTTCTCCTTTCTCTCAATAAAGAAAGAAGCAGAAGAAGGATGCTTCAAAGTGTTTGTAGCATCAAATGAACCGCAGCTGTGACAATTGTGTTTAAGTTAGAATATACGTACCATGCTTAGCTATTATATGGTGGTTATGAAACGACATCATCAAAAATCTGCTGACAGTAAAAATACCAAAATATTTGCAAGGTGCCGTGTACGTCGTCATTCCTGCACTTGGCGTAATAATCTGAGTACAGTAAAACTGGTGATAGAAATAACCTGCCGCAAAGTCAAACTGTGTTTCTTGGAGCTGAAATATCTTTTTTAGTGTTTATTGCAAATATTTCGACAACCGTTGAAGATATATAGATAATTTAAAACAGACTGTTTACATTGCAATCTGCTGTATTAAAATTGCCCGATTTTATTAATGCCAATTATGTATGTCAGTTTATTATAACAATATAGCGCATGGAAACATAAGGAAACGGGCGCCAGGCAACGTTTCAATGTCATAAAACGCTCATATCTTTGCAACCATAAATAACAGAAATATAATTCAAAAATATTTTTAGTTCGTATTTTGTTGTAATTGAACAACTCGATTTTGTTCATACCAATTACATATTTCCGTATATTAAGACGAAAAACTGCACGAGAATCTGGTGGAACGTCACGACCTTAGCTGTCGGTTTCTTCTCTCTTTATCGTTTCAAATAACAGAAATGTAGGTATAACTAGCATTAATAAAATCAGATAATTCCAATAGAGCAAAGTATAAACTAACAAGTGCTCTTTAAATCATCAAGAATAGACACTTTTCTTGCACAACAATATGATCTCAAGCAATCGATTCAGTCTACTAAGAAGTCGATCGATCCAGTTATTATTTTGATCTGATAAATGTGTATCTGCTCAATTCGACGGCACGCGTAAAGATACACGACGTGATTTCATGCTCATACGCTGATGTTTGGATTTAGCGCGCACACTATCGTGTTTCTTGAGGTTTTCTCTTTGTAGCTGAACTAATATAAGTTAAAAAAGCAAAAGTGTCGAGAAGATTTAAAATTACAAAAGAAAGGATTTTTCCAAGCATGTATGTATATAAGACACCTTTTTATCATTGAATATTTTTTAAACCGTTAAATGCCTGAGTAAATAGTAAAATACACAAACACGTGTATTATATATTTTTTCTGTTGCCCAATCCCTTAACAAATGTTTTGTGAAATTGGAAATTATTATATGTAGTTTTGTTATCATACTTAACAAAGTCACTGTCCCTAAAATAATAGTATATATAATTAAATAAGACAGGATTTCTTTGGTAACCTGTTAATTGATAGGTTTCCAAAATCCTTTCTTATATATGATTGAAGACAGTCCCCAAAGTAATCTTTTCTCATATACGATTACTTTGGGAACAGTCCTCAAAGTAATCTATTTGTGTATAAAATAATGAGGACGGGTCTCAAAGTAATCGTTTGTCCCCAAAGTAATCACTTTATATCAAATTTTGTCCTCATAATAATCGACTTGTATACATATATGTATATATATTATAATATATATACATATATATATATATATATATATATATGTATATATATTGTAGCTACATTGTATTTTTAAGGACTGTGATTTTAATTCATTCAGTTATGTGATAATATTTAATTCATTTACTCGATTATGTAGCTCTACTAAATTACAGTCCTTTGAATCTGAATCCTTTAAACGAAATTGGACAATTCGTTAAATCTAAGTTTATCAGATGTTATCTTTCTTCCTATTTTTATCCGACACTGTATACTTGTCAAAACTTTTCGTTGGATCAAAAGGTTCCCATCTACTCGCTGGAAAAATGTGTTTGTTCCTCTCGTACCATGATCTAATGAGAAATAACATAAAAGAGAATTATACAAAGTATTCTTTTAATGATAAATACCTAAGTAAAATTTTTCCGGCATGTGATTCCTCGGTTTCGACAGAAGCATCGTGCATAACACAAATATCATCGTAAACGTCAAATGTGAACAGAGGTTCGCTTTTTCCTCGTGCCTAATTGCAATATTACATACATTAAAATAACATGCCAACATTGTGATATTGCTTCATAAGTTTTATCATTTAGTATCTTTACCTTAGTTACAATAAAATCGTAAAACGTATAATGGTGCGGTAATATAAGAAAGATCCTTCTTGACATACATTAACTGATCTGCCATTACTGTTTTAAGCTCGCTGAATTCACGCTTCAGAACTTCTAAACATCTCTGAAGAAGCTGATAGATAGAATTACCTGTATGTGAAAATTTAATTTATGCAGTAGAACATTATATATCACGCCAATGTTACTCCAAAAGTGACACTGGAGTATTTTAGTAACTTAAAAATTCTCTAAATTACTGAGACATTCACCTTTCTTCATTATAACACTCCGACGATAGCCAGATCCATCCCAATAACTGAATGTGATCTCAATTTCTTCTTCCTTCAACGCGTTCTGCTTTCTAGCCCATTCTTGCCTCGATTCTTCCTTAAGTTTATTTTCCTCCTCCTCCCTTTCCCTATCTGGCAATAAACTTGTATCTACATCTGGATTTTTCTTAATCTTCTTAATCGCGAGGCCATCAGATTGCTCATTTGCTGACTGCGGGGATTTTTCGGCATTGTCTTCGTCCAGATTAAAAGACAAAGCTTGAATCTGTCTCTTCTGTTTGTTCTTTTCTTTTCCTGCTCTTTTTCACGTTCCTTGTATCAAAGCATGATATGTATGACTAGATGACATTCAGAGCACTGGGCGAAAATCACATAACATTCAGAGCACTGGGCAGAAATCACATATATATATATATATATATATATATATATATACATATATATTCACGGCAAACAACATATATAACATCGTGTTATTTTTATTACATTTAGGAAAATTATTTCATATTAACTCAATAGGCGTTAAACTTGCATACATAGGGAGCTTTCCAGCAAGTGACACAAGCCGACACAAACGTCGTTCTATCTTTCTTTTTTGGCAATGAGTAACAAAGACAAAACGATACCTGTGTCGACTTATGTCGTTTGCTGGAAAGCTCCTATAAGTGAATCTCGCGTTTTATGTAAAATTTTGTAAGAAATCGGTAATCTAACCTATACTACGTTTACGCGAACGTTACTTAATTCTGTAGTAACTTACGAACGATACGATAATTCCTCCGCATAAACGGGAGATTTTATAGTAACTACGATGAGATATCGTTCGTATAAGTTACTACAGAAGTAAATACTCACGTAAACGTAAACTATTATAATTCCTGTCACATGCACTTAGTCGCGTAAAAGAGTCACGGTGCGGTTTCGCTTCGCGTCGTATAATAATAGGATAATTACATGTAAATAAAACAATTACCTTGAATCAGAAAAAATATTAACGTCGCGTCGCGTAAAGAGTCACGATTGGTCTCGCTCCGCGCGTATTTGACGTGGGACACTACCGTGTTATAGGTTAACTGACTGTGTGACAGCGCGCTAAACGCACTATCTGCACTGCGCGCAGTACACACACGTATACATCGAAACTGGCGATACTAGCAGCACCGCCAGTGTCGAAAAAGTGAAAGTGACGCGACTCCAGCCAATGAAATGATGGCATGGCATGAGAGACGGTCGACGTAGACGACGACGACGTATCTTAAAAATAAATTTTCACATTTGGACTTTGCGTCGCTATATCTCCGCTCGTAGGGCACGTAGCGGAAATATTATAAGAGAAACCCCCCCCCCCCTAATTCGACCCCAAGCTATCGATCAAGCCTACTTAGAACTTGATCCGTTCACTCGTTATCGAGATCTCAACATCTCGAGTACTCGCAACTCATCGCGTCGCGTAAAAGAGTCACGGTCGGTCTCGCTCCGCGTGTACTTGGTGCGAGACACTACCGTGTCTCTTGATTTGTTGTTGTTAATTAATTTGTTGTAAGAGATACAAAAATATTTTATATATGAAAGTTGGTTGACTTTTCAGGGTGATTCTAGTGGTCTAGTTAGTTGAGATGGGTGATGATATAATTTTAAATGTTTATAACAATTGTTCTTGAAAAATGTTAATAAATTGTTATTTTAATGTGGTAGTTTTCTATAAGTATAAGAGAATGTGTTTCTATAAATGTTTTGTCTTCAACTAATCGTTTTCATTTTTATTTGAATTTTTGTTGCAAGTCCGTATTGGCTATCCTCGTCTTACTCATTGTGAACTCGCATTAAATTATCCTCGTCTTCCGTACAGAAGTCGTATGCTAATTTAATTTATAAGGAGAAAGTATTAAACTATTCTCGTCTTTCGTATAGGATGTATGTAATATGGCATAAGTCTGTCTCTCTTAGATTCGTGTGTGAAGCAAATATTCAATTTTCAATCTCATTTATTAATTTAATTAATTTAAGTAGAAAGCTGGGATTAACGCCATTGACGTTTGAGGACATAAGAGATTCGATTTTTAGTATAATAATTAGGTGTCAAAATTTTCGTTCAAAAATGAAATTTGTTATAGCCAAAACGTATCCATCTAAAAAAAAGACATTAAAAATGTAAAAAAAACCGCCAAGTATATTTTAGACAAATAAATAATTTTATAAATAATATTAGACAAATAAAGAAAATATTTATTTAAAAAACACAAAAAAATAAATATAATGGCATGAAAAAGAAGTGAAATCAAAGTATTATTCCAAGTATATTTATTAGAGCAGGTAATATTGTTTAAAAAACACAAAAAAAAATAAATATAATGGCATGAAAAAGAAGTGAAATCAAAGTATTATTCTAAGTATATTTATTAGAGTAAGTAATATTTCGCAAGATATATATTTTTTGC
The DNA here is from genome assembly GCF_030848795.1 of Temnothorax nylanderi. Lineage (NCBI taxonomy): Eukaryota > Metazoa > Arthropoda > Insecta > Hymenoptera > Formicidae > Temnothorax > Temnothorax nylanderi. The sequence continues at coordinate 8,366 of NW_027249932.1, forward strand.
GTAAAATTGAATTTAAAGGAATATACAATATTTTATAAACTATCTCAAAATTGCTGTAGACTTAATATAGGATGCAGAAGACATTTAAAATGTATGAAATACAACGACATAATAAAATGAGAAGATATAAAATACAATAGATAGCGTAATGAAAGGTGCAGAAATTAAAAACGGTTTAATTGCATCGACAATAAGCACCAAATGTGAAAAACAACAATTGAAGATGGACATAATCTCCAGCAGCATCCTTGGCGTGCCCGGCGTATTGCCTATAATTTTAACAACAAAATAGTCCTCCGCACTTAAGTTTGTCAGTATGCCATAAGTATAAAGTATTTTATGTGTAACAAGGCATACAGACAAATAATTTTCTACAATGTATTCAAATTTATTACTATAAAAAGATAATTTGAATATATTACATATACAATATAATAACATAAATTATTACTTAACATAATATTATTGTTTTTTAACTAGATTATACTTGATTCACATATAAAAAATACAAGGTTTAAGGTGATGCTGGATTTGTCTGTATAACCGACAAAATTACCATTTTCTATGTTATCGACCTATATCTGTCCTTGTATAGACAGGGATATAGCCAAGGATAGCACTTACATTACACGCACACATACGCACAAATCGTCATACACGCTGTACTCTTATATTAGACTTCTAATCTCGATTTGGAGGGTTTATCGACATTTTTCTTGTTGTGTAATTCAGGGAAACTCTTTTTCACTTTGGTATCAGTGGTATATCTCTTATATGAAACACATCTTGTGATAAGTTGACAGCGATCGCTGTAACTCGAGACGCTATATTAGGATAAAAGTAGGTAAGGAAATCTGTTATTCCGTAATTTTTTCTCGTTTTCTATATAAAATCGGAGTTTCTCTGAATCATTGATGTATGTACTGCAATTATGGAGAAGCATTTTTAATTCTGTCAAATTAATACGACGCTACATGAGTAGAAAAAAAATGGTAATTTTATCGATAAAACAGACGACTCCAGCATCACCTTAAACATAATAAGCTTTACCTATCCATTCATAAAAAAGCCGTGTAAGAGATTTTATTGTTGACATTTTTCCGCGATGCTGATTGGTTCTCTCATTGCGATGACAATGGAAACCCCTATTTTTCAATGCATATTCTTGTAGCTAATCTCGAGAGCTTTTCAAAACACTATAATAAAGTATTTTTTCATTAAAAACTTTTGGAATTATTAGGCTTGAAAGTTCTAGTATTTTGACATAAAATACAAAATATCTTGTAAAACATTAAGTTTTCGGTAATGTTACCTTAATACTTTTATGCACAGAATAATGAGACGAATCAATTGGTATGAAAAAAAGACATAATTCCTTTAAGAAAAAATATGTAATTTGTAACATGCACCTGCATAATTTTTCTTAAAAGCAACTATGTCTTTTTTTATACCAATTGATTCGTCTCATTATTCTGTGCATAAAAGTATTAAGGTAACATTACCGAAAACTTAATGTTTTACAAGATATTTTGTATTTTATGTCAAAATACTGGAACTTTCAAGCCTAATAATTCCAAAAGTTCTTAATGAAAAAATACTTCATTATTGTGTTTTGAAAAGCGCTCGAGATTAGCTACAAGAATATGCATTGAAAAATAGGGGTTTCCATTTAAGAAATTGAAGGTGACCTTCACGTGATCTTCAAACGCCTATCCAAGGTCAAACTAATGACACCATCTTATGTGCCCCTCGAAACCGTACAACTTTTGTCTGAAACATTTTTGCTGAAAATGCTTCGTTGAAGAATTATCGAGATGCGTTTTTTAAGATGGGACACCCTGTATAAAAAATTTGAATCAGTAAACTTTGCCGCCTAACACGGCTCTCATTTACTCGTGACGAGTGCCATCTAGCGGCACGGTAGGCCAAACCGACAACACTTTTTAAGATTTTGCGAAGAAGAAGAAGAAGACGACGACGACGACTACGACGACGACGACGTATCTGAATGATATAAATTGGACAGAAAAATAGAGGCATATATGCATATCTATGTATCAAGTGCATATATGTGCATCAATGTTGTATCATTATAATCAGAAAAATCTATTTTCTTCTTTAATATTTAAATCTTTCGATAACATCGACTTATTAAAAAAATTCAGTGATTTATTTCTGGAGAAGCGTTCTCCTTCCTGTAAAAGATACGCTGTAGCGTCTCTCACTTAAAAATAATTAATTAATTTATATTATATTATATTATATTATATTATATTATGAAAGGAGGATATGAAAGGAGGATGTATCGCTCCTGTATCTTGATAATCGCTTACGAAAAGATGTATCTCTCTTGTATCTTGTTAAAAAATACTTGTTTAAAAATATCTTGTTAATAAATTATTATACTATTATATACTTGGCGTGAGACGCTACCGCGTCTCTTGATAAAAGACCAAGAATATTAATATAGAAGTGGTCCGGTCCTTCTAAGTTTGAATGGTGAAAAGTTTAATATTGGCGGAATTGAAAACTTTAATAATTAATAACTCGGAAACGGTAAGAGATAGAGAAATGGGGTTTCTTTTATCGTACTCAGGTAATCGAGGGCTTCCTTTTAGGGTTGTCCAAAAATTTTGTGTTTTATGGATTTTCGTAAATTTTAATTATATCTCGGAATTGAGAAGAGATATAAAGTGGAATTTTTTGTTAAATTTGTTTGAGATCACGAGTGCATCGTAGCGTGCATCGGTCTCGTCAAATGAAAGGGCACAATGCGCGTGCCTTCTCTGTACTATAAGTTCATCGTTTCAATAAAAATCCTAATCCAAATATGTAAGTTCTGAATACTTTGCATTATAACGTGGGCTTCCCTAAAGGCATTTCGCAATCAATACCTTTCAAGACGTTTCCAAAACGCTGTTTTCATGTCCTTGCGCGATGGAGAAACCCACGCTATAAACAGTCACCGGTGTGACAAACAACAACATTGCTAACGGCCGGTTAGCAATGTTTCGTCTCGCGTCGACGCGATGCGGTGACGTAGGCCGCCGATTGCCAATCAGGCGCGACTCAATGCGTGTCATAGCCCTGTGCCGCCAATCACAAGGGAAAATCGGAGGTCACCGACAACGCTTCGAAACAATTGGTTATTGCGAGAAGAAGCTCCCGTATAAAAGAGCTTGCTTCGTCGCGCACCGGGCTCTTTGTCGAAAGTCAATCGCACAGAATCTCCGCTCGCTAAACCGCTTAACTACGCTAGCTAACACCGCTGTGTACACCGCTTTGAGTTCGCTCTTCGCTATCGCGCTTCGCGAACACGCTTTCACCACCGCTGCATGCCGTACTAACATCTGGGCGCGCGTTTACGGCTTCTTGCTTTGCTAAAAGTAAAGGAACACTGTATCCATTGTATACTGAGACTTTATTGTAATATACTTATTTTAGTGGACTTATACGTATTTGACTTGTGTGAACCGCTTTCCTCGTGGTCGTCTTCCTCGCGCCATCAAACGCGCATCCGCGTGCTCACGAACAAAATTACTTGACATACTCTGCCGAGTAACCGTAGTGGTTTTATTGATTATTTTTAATTTTGATATTACGATAAATTTTATTGTTAGTTAATTTATTTTAAGAGATATATAAATAATTTATATGTAAAAGTTGTTTGATCTTTCAGGATGGTTCTAATAGTCATATTAATTAGGGCTGGTAATGACGTAGTTTAATTGTTTATAACAATCATGTTTGAAAAATGCTAATAAGATAATTATTATTTTAATATGGTGATGTTCTTTAAGCATAAAAGATTATGTTCCCGTAATTAGTTTGCTTCTAATTAATCGATTTCTACTTTATTTTAATTTTTATTAGTGCGTTCATATAGGCTATCCTTGTCTATACATAGAACGTATATTTTTCTCAGATTCATGAGCCAAACTGAATTTATATTATATAAGGATTCTATAAAGGCTATATTAATAATAAATATAGTTAGCTTTAAAGAGGTTTGCAAAGAAATTTGACAAGCGGTTGTCATAAACTTATAGTTTAATCATGAAAATGGGGTTTAATCATGAAGAGACGGCTTAAGGCGGCCATCTACTATAGGCTCAGCTATGCATCAGCTGTTCGGTCAGCTGTTCGGTCAAGTGCAATATATAACGCATTGTGATTCTGTGACAGTTCGCTAAAAAGTGATTTTACATATTAATACTGTTTTCAGGTGCTGCATAATGAAGATGGAGGAAGGAAAAATTTTTATCTGGCGGGAATATACCGGTGGTGTGTCGCGAGACGTGACAGAAGCACATTTTTTTCTCTCGGTTATGAAAAGCGGCTGATGCAAGACTGATCGTCGTCGTAAAATTAATCGAATATACGCGGTAACTCCCAAAACTATGATGTAGAAGGGGAGGGGGGGAATTAATGTTTCTGTAACGCGCAATCAGAGCTCTGAAATTTAGGAGAGGGAACTAAGGTAGGATGTTTTTTTGTATTAAGACGTATATTCCTCCTCCCCTCTCCGCATGACATCAACCGCGAAACATGTTCAGACATGTTCGTCTAAACCAGATACCCTCCTCGAAGCTCTCTTAGAATTCATCACGTATACCTACTTATTCTTTAATTTTGTACACTATCAACTAATGGGGAAAGGAAATAAAACATTGTAAAATTTATATATACATATATAAAATTTATTTTAAAAAGATCGCAATTCTTTCTGGCGTTTCGACCACCAGTTAAATATTTTTAATACATTTTGCAATGCGCAATTCTTAACGTGTTTTCCACATCGCATAGTATTGGTATCTAGAATATTTAAAGATTCGATATCTTCGTAATTCGCATCCAGAGTCTCGATGGTTAAGTTTTCTCTCGCGTAATTCTTAAGCAGATCCACTAGCCATTCTCGTTTCTGGCATCCCTTGACGTACACGAGAGTCGGCATCTCGTCGTCCTTTTCCGCACCGAGCACGGCCGATGTAATTAAACGTTTCACCATGCTGTACGGTACGTTTCCGTCTTCCCATCGTAATTCATGGTGATTCGCAATCAACCAGGAAGCGCACGATTTGTCGGACTTTGTGAGGGGATTCCACGGCATGGGGCATGTAAAGATATAATGCGCCAGAACGGTTCCTTTTTTCGGCACCGCCGTCTTCTTCAAGACAAATTTCATCCCGACGACGAAACCTTGCAGGTCCACGAACGTTGGTGCGGACATGACGAGATTTCTCTCTCTCTCCGATGCGTGAATCGAGAGAAATGTCGCGCGTTTCGCGACACTCTGATTTATATCCTGCTCCCCTTTACCTTCTCATAAATTTGTATCGGGAGTGAAAGAGAGAAAATTTTCGTCGACGTTGCCGCGAACACTCAGACTATTTTGCGCACTACGTTGGTCAACGGGTTGTACTCAATCACGCGATCGTGTGTGATGAGACAGTACGCGGAGGTATTCGGCGGTACGTTCTCCATGCAATCGAATTCTATTCTGACATCCACGGTAGCGTTTTTGACGGATTCGTTTTGTCGAGAGCAATCGATGATCACAAACGGGCCGTTACGTAGAAAAGTCGAAACGGTGAGACTTGGCTCGAGATATTCGTATCCGAAATAGCTCTTACAGAAACGCGCGTACATACCGTACAGAATCGCCCATCTGTGTTTACCAAAGTCCAAATTCAAATCGTCGTACGGATAGACTCCCGAGTTTAGATCGAGTTTCATGTTGGTCAATTTGCAGTCGTCGAATCGGCTTGTGTCCGCGAACATAACGTTCTTCCGACCCGTCTACAGAGCAAAGACGACGTATCGCGGTTTCTCGAGCTGAGTCGCGGACTTAATGGCCTACGAGTGCTTGGTCGTGTTCTGCAACAAGGGATACTCGTACATATCCCACGAACGGAAACTCATACTTAGATATCGTCCGTTTTCCAAGGCGCGCAGCATCGACAGCTTGTTGATCTCGCTCAATACCACGTGAGGCATTCGCCATTGTATCTTGAGTATTTTGATAGTAGGCTCCAACGCAAGACTTCCCACCAGGGAATCGTTGTCGTTGCGCGATCGTATCAAGATTAATTCGTGACGAGCGTTGATCACCACGCGTTTGTAATCCTCGCAAAATCCTAGTAACAAGTTGAGCGGTACGCAGAAATTGAAGTATCCATTCGCGTTATTCTGTGGATCCCAGCCGGCGTTTCAGGATCACGCTTCTATCGGACGATACCGTTACGTAGTTCTTGAGCGTGCTGGTTATTCCTACATTTCTGCAGCGATCAATCTCCACGCCGTCGAGCTCGTATCGAATCTCATTGAACATGAACGCGACGCAATTATCGCAGGCACAATTGTCCACAGATGCTCTGATTGTATCGCTGATAAAACGTGCGATTGTACTCAATCTTTGTCACGCTCGGTCCGAAATATCGCACCAATTCTTTCGGTGGTCGAAGATTGCCGAAACTGTCGAAATATATGACTCGATCTTGCCTCTTCGCGTACGCTACCCAATGAGTACCGGGACCCGCTGCATCGTCCAAATTCATGATACCGCTCTCGTTTTGACGAGCTTTTTGGACCGCCGATCGGTAACGAATCACGCATGAAAACACCTCTGAAGAACGGTACGCACATGCGCCTTGCCAGTCGATTCAATTGTACGTTAGTCGTAATACCCGTTAGTCGTAATACCCGCGGGCATATTTAACGTCTTTTTGACGTTTTTTTTTATTTTTGACGCTACTCCTCGTCTGCGTTTGTACGAGCCGAGATACAGCCCTTTTTCATATTTGTACGGAGCGAGATAAAGTCTGCGACCTTCCATGGCGCGATTGTGACGTTGCATCTCTTCCAGCTGACGCCGCGCGGCTTTGCTAGCGTTCACCACCGTTGTAATTCCGGCCGCTCCGCCGGCCAGAGAACCAAGAACGCCCAACAGCGGTAGAATCGGCAATACGCCGCTTTGTTTCGCCGTCGTAAGTATCCGTTTTTTCGGATTCCCTCTCTTCTTCTTCGTCTTTGTTCTCAAACCCATTACGAGCTTCCGCTTGGCATTCATAGACGCCCAGACGACTGTAGCGGCAGCTTTCTCTCCGAGAGCCGAATCTCTCGCGGTAATGCGTTTTCGCGCTTCCGCAGCAAGTATCTTGTCCGCCGCGTGTCTTTCGGCGAGATCGCGGCTACGCGATTAGGCTATGTCGTGCTCGCGACAAGCCGCGTCTAATGAATTTACATCCGGATCACCTCTCGCCAATCGTTCTTGTAAACAAGTTCCCGGACCGCAAAATTGATAGCCGGGGATATGCAATTCGATCGGAAGTGCGTTTATCGCACGATTTAACAGGCCTCTGCCAATTTTTTTTGTTGACATTCGCCGCAATTCTTTATCAGTGGCGCGGGACCGTCGACGTGCGTTCGCTGCCACGGTTGATTGTAAAGTTCGTAACAGCGACGATATGTCTGAACCTCCAAATCCGCCCTTATATGTTCGGCACAAATTGCAGCTGTTTGGCGCTCAAGTCGCGAATATCGGAAAGTCTCGACAGCAGGGCGAACATCTTTGCTACTAAGTGATTCGCGGTTCCGCGCACCTATAAATAGCTGTTGTTCGAACGGAAGTCCGATTCAGTCGGCAATGCGAAAAAAATGAGATTCGTGCGACAACCGTTGGCGATTCGCGTGACGAATTGCGACGACAGATCACGGTCGATGGGAGGCAACGCGGAGAAGCGCAGGCACGGTACGATGCTGCCGACTACTATACGCGCGATCATTTGCGGCCTCTCGAATTGCGGTAAAACCAACGTTCTGATTAGCTTGCTGGAACGTCCACACGGTGTACGTTTCGAAAACGTGTACGTGTACTCGAAATCGCTGCAACAGCCGAAATACCGATATCTGGAGAATTTATTGACATCGATCGACGAAATCGGCTACTTTACGTTCTCCAATAACAATGACGTCATTCTACCGAGCAACGCGCGTCCAAACCCGATCTTCGTCTTCGATGACGTGGCGTGCGATAAGCTTTTATCTCTGTTAAACGTACGCGAGAATACCTAAACATCTGATACGCGACAACGCGAATCTGCTGATCCTGTTCAAGCAGGATGGTACCAATTTGAAACACGTGTACAACGATCACGTAAATACCGACATGCCGTACGATGAATTTTGCGCGTTGTGTCACGATTGTTGGCAACAAAAGTACGGATTCGCGGTGATAGACAAGGACAGCGCGCTTTCGAACGGTCGATACAGAAAAGGATTTAACGTGCTCGCGATGCCGTAAAAGCGATCAGTCGTTGCCGATACCTCGTCGGAGGTGAAACGTTAGCGTTATAGAGATCGACACTCTGCTTTTTTTCCGCGATGGTCGCGATCGACGGGAGCGAGAGTATTCGCAAACGCGAGAAGATCGTGAAAAAGATTGCGAAAACGAGTGATTCGATTCACAAGAAACTTCCTTTGAAGACCGGACCCGCTGCAAAAGATCGTCGACAATGTTACGTCCCGACGGATTGCGGCTGCACAGCAGAACTTGGATCGCACGTGGTCGCTTGTCGGGTCGAACGAACCAAGGGGTTCTCCCCGGGGATATCCGCGACCGAGGTTATTCACGACCCAGATTCCCGATTACTAGAGGGTTTCGTCAATCCAAACTCTAATGGGTTGGCCTACATCAATCTGTGTCTCAGTCACGGTCGTATACACAGGTCTGGAAACCAAGTCAAATTTCAGTGGTGGGGGTAGTCCGCTTAGCGTTTGAAATTTTATGTCTCCGGCCGCCACTACGCGTCGCTTTTGGTTATGGTACCTGGTTAAAATAAAGCGCGTAAATAACCTTACATAACCTGATATTAATAATGTCATTAATACCACGTATGATTGTGTGATACTGTGCGATATAACGACTAAATCATGCGCGGTTCCAATGTGCAAATCGCGAAATTATTCAGCAAAGAAGTGTTCGTTGTTTAAAGTGCCGTCAAATATCGAACAATGTAGAAAATGGATCGCTGCGATTCCGGGCATTGTTGATCTGAAGCCGTCGCAATTCGTTTGCGAGAAGCATTTCGAAGAACATCACATCCTCAGGAAATGGGTCAAATACGATAATGATCGGGTTATCGCCGAAGTAAGTTTAATGATGGTCACATTTTTTCTATGCTATAATTATATTATAATTATATATACAAAGACTTGCGTGACTATTGACATAAGTAAATATTTTGACTCGTTCTTGCTGAGTTAACTTTCAAATGATCTTATGTTACCTCATTGCATGTTTATTGAAGGCTCTTTACTTGCGCACTCGACTCCATCCGTTGGCTGTTCCTTCAAAATTTGACAGTCAGAGAAAGGTGGAAAATATCGCCACTGCTGGGGATTCTTCAATTGGCCAACGCATCAGTGCAGAGCATAATTATTTCTCTTTGGACGAGCCCTCGATGAATACAACGGTCGACGAATCTTGCAATGACAAAATACATTCTTCGATAGTCCGTCTTCCTCCGTCTACAGAATTCTCGAACATTGCTCTGATCCAGGAGCCTTCTTTCGTACAAGGTATACTTTATTATTCATTGATTCCTTAGAATAGATATGGACATCGTGGCATCTGAAACAGAGAGTGACTAAATATTAAAATTGCATGAGTGTATGTTTTAAATTTGAATTCTTTTCACAGATGTAAAAACTAATAGGTCTTCGGTAATGGATGGAGTTGATATAAAAACCACGAATATAATACTCCATGAGGATGATCTTTCGCCAAGGGATGTAGCCACCATCGAGTCAATTCAGGAGCAACAAATTCAGGATGTAACCACTGTCGAGTCAATTCAGGAGCAACAAATTCAGGATGTAGCCACTGTCGAATCAATTCAAGAGCAACAAATTCAGGATCATCCGGTGGTACATTGTGCACCTGAAGTGTGTGAACGTCGCTTTCACTTTTCACAAGTCACTTTCAGCTATGGTAAGTAAAATCGCATTTAAATAGTAACCGTAAAGCGTGTTTTCCAAAGTTTTCATTCGTCTCTGTTTCCATAGGTTGTGACCGGAACAACGAATGGAATTATAAAATGTTATAATATAGCCACTTACTACTTGGGCTGAATTTACGGTCGCCACTGTATTTTCAGGCATCAATACAGAAAGCCTTGGTAACTGCGTTGCCCCGTCCTTCCTTCTCAGCAATATGGCTGCCGTTTCTACGTCGCGGACGCATTCAAGGCCATCGGCCACGCCCTTGTTAAGCGAAGCGTAATTTACGATTTATCGGATAGGATGTTCACTGGGGTCGCGAATGAATATTTGCTTGTTTATTATAAACAAATAACAATTTATTAATATTGGTTGTACAGCAATCTCTACTCGCGCACGTGTTCGCTCGATCGCGTGTATTACGTCGAGTGTTCTCGAACCGTCGCTATTCTCGTGTGTGTGGATCGTAATGATCAAAATAAGCGCAATAGGATTTCCCGTATCACGCACTCACTGTCTCTATGAATGTATAAATCACGCTACTGACGCTAGCGGATAACGGGATAAGAACGCCTTTTTCGATTTGTATGACGCAACAGGTATACACGTGTTAACGCCTCGAAAGTTCGCGACGGACTGTCCGGGAGGAACGGGTCGAGTTCTCCCACCTTAGACTCACGCATGCGCTGAGTCCTTATTTTAGGCGCGCAGCCATCGTACTGGCTGTTCGTACCTCAGGGTGTAGATGGTACGATTCCATCTGCACTTCACACGCCGAGTCGCTCTTGGGACTCGGCACCTTTTCAAGAGATGCTACACTAAAGTGCAACGGCGTGCATTGGCTTTCGCACTTGCGTGAACCAAACACGTCGCTGCACGCAAACTTCGCGCAAGCGAACCAAAAGTCACTCGATTTGCATCGAGTGACTCTCAACGTCACATCAGACGAATCCTATGAAACCAGGTAAGTATACAGGTAATTTTACCCATTTTTAATTCTCCTCTTTCTTTTCAGGTACCCAGGATCACTATGGAATCGTCTCATCTAATCACCGGAGTCGGTGTACTAAAGGTAAGTATAAAATGTAAGTATATCGCGGCTTAATATTACCGCACGCATAATCATATAATAATGAATTCTTAAATCGACAGGGAATAATGTAATAATATCAAAAACATGAATATAATATCAAATTGGCTAAATGCCGTCTAAAAGTGTAGAAAGTTCACAAAAGTGTAAGAAAGTGTAACTGAATACAATGAAAATCAATGCAAAATGCAATGTTAAATAAATCTTTGCCTGGAATAACTCCATTTGGCCGGTCTCTCTTCCGTGAGATGTAACTGTAAATAATATATATGAAATTCAATGAATTTAATGAATCTGCACCTAAAGTGCTCAAAAGTGTCTCGAAAGTGTAACGCCGTCGCTGGCTCATCTCGCACGTTTATTCTAAGACGTCGAGTGTAGAAAGTGTAGAAAGTGTTGCACCCTTCGGTGATTTATTCTCGCACGCTGAAATCTAACATGCAGGTGTAAATGGTGTAGAAAGTGTTGCACCTTTCGGTGACTTCGTCTCGCACGCTGAAATCTAACATACGGGTGTAAATGGTGTCAAAAGTGTTGCACCTTCGTCTCGCCCGCTGAAATCTATCATGTAGGTGTAAAAAGTGTCAAAAGTTATTGAAGTGTAGAGCCTTCGCCGGCTCGTCTCGCACGCTGGATCTAAGAAACAGGTGTAGGTGGTGTATAAAAGTGTAATGAAAGTGTAATCGCTTGAAACGCGTTAAACAATGTGAACCTTCAATATGTACTCGGGAATTTGTCCCGCTCGTTATTTGTGGTAATAATATAATTAAAATTAAGTAAACGAAATATATCTTAAATGAATCGTGTTGCCCAGCTGTCACTCTTGGATCAGCCGTGGATCTACTCCCGCTCCTAATATCAATATGTAAAGTGTGAATAAAATGTAAAGTGTAATTATCATGTCTGGATCTGGGAAGTTGATTATCAAAGGAAAGAATATTATTATTGAAACTATTATAAATTCTGTAAATCTCATGTTAAATAGTGTGGTTCTGAGCTGTCTCTAGCTGCGTAAACTAGTAGTATCATATAGATGATGAAAATTGTGAATAGTATAAGAATAAACGTTATAATCGTTATATAGAATTTATCTGTGGGCATCTTTAATAACCCTTGCGTGAATATATTAAAAGTAGTATGTAAATTATTGCTATTGCAAGTAAAACGAATATGAATGTTAAGATAACTGTCTTGCACCTCTCTGGAGGCATTTGATCTCTATCGACTGGTTCTAATAGGATAGGATCTTGTAATTAAGGTAATTATTTGTTATTGGGTAAAAATGTTGTTTATTGTAAAACGTTGCTCTTGTATCTTATGGTGTACTGAGTGTATGTATTAAAATGTCTACACCTCGCTGGTGTGTTATTGCGCCATGCAAATAAAATGGTATCAAAATAAAATTGATTAATATATGTGATATAAAAAAATATGATAAATGACATATGGACATTATGCGTCCCACGCTTCAAAGGCTCGTATACTTCTGCGAGTCGGTCGCTCCCGGCTGTCGCTCCTCCTGCACCTCGCTCGTCATGGGCTGCACTTCCTGCCGCCCGGCCTGTCCAGCGGGCTGTTCGCCCACCTCCAGCAACCTTCGTACCTCCTCGTCTGCCTCTAGCGTGTATTGTTGCGTATAGACCTGGCTGTCAGCCTCGCACAGGCCGCTGTCGGTCACCGCCACGGTCTCGCCGCTCTCCACGGGCACCGGTGTGGCTGCCCTTTGCTCCCTCTGCACTCTCTGCACCCTGGGTTGTCCTTGTGACATCTCCGTCGTCTCCAGGGTTGATTCCCGGCTTATTTGGGAAACGGGTGATTTATTACTCGGTCCCAAGGTACTCCTGGAGAAATTACGGACTCTACCTCGATACCATGGCCGTGGACTGTCGGTGAACTAAGCACCGATATCGGCAGTTTTCTGTTCACATACGCTATAACGAAGATGGAAAACGACGATAAATTCCCGGTTGTGGAAAAAAGTGTACAGCTTTGCGCCAACAAAGAACTTCGCTACTTCGTGTATGGAAGTGCCGTTAATGTACACGGATGTAAACTTCCTCAAATCTTGGAGGACATAGCGTCGCTACCGCAAGCTTTGAAAAAGTTCCAAAATATAAATCTGTGCAACGGTCTTGGCACCATCAACGTTTATCATCTGTCGGCGGATAGTGCGTTTAAAGATTATGTCGATGGCGTTCCAAAAACTGCACTTTGATCTCAAAACGGAAGAGATGTGACCACTGCATGAACATGAGAAACGTAGTGCAGATGAAAAAAACGAGATCGAAAACGAAAGTATCGTTAAAGCGTGTATGTCGAGTTTCCAATCCGATAGATCAAAGGAAGTTAATCGCGCTGCGCAAAAAATGTTTCCGTGAAAGACGGCAGAAGAAGACAGCCCAGAAACGCATACAATTATTACAGGAATCCTTGCAAAATAAGGCAAAGTGCATCTTCAGTGTCGCATTTGGTCGATCTAAAATCAAGAGGAGGACTGATTTACGCAAATTTGAGTTTTTTCAACTTAATTCGTCACGTAGAGGCATGTTTTGCTAAATATGCATCCCGGCGCGATGTTTTTGATTGCACGCTAGATGAAGTTATGTCTTCTTTTAAATTCACTTTTCCTTGCAAAGAGCACGCCTCAGACATTTTGTCATATTCGATAATATATTATATTCGACTAAGAATGAGGCAAAATGCCCACCAGGAAAATCTCAAAGTCGCAAAGAAATTTGTTGTAAAAAAAAAATTGTCTAAATTGACGAATTAATAAAATTTTTTTATGATTTTCAATGTTATGTTTTACCCTCTTCCCCCTTCTGAATAAAAATCGTACATGCTTATCAGCGTCGTTTTGATTAACGAAATTGTAGATTTCTTTCAATATTTATAATGATGAAATTATTCATTTATGCAACGTATAATAGGCATATTAATTTTCGTTTTATTTCTTATTCTCTATTTTTCCGGAAATATCCATACATATACATATATATCATACACACGGTCTTATAATATATCATACATACACACATACATATGTATATATATATTATATGTATATAGGTTAAGATTTCATGCGCAGAGCGCTTGCGCTATGCGAACCAGGACCATAACACACAGCGCAGCCCTTGTGGCCACAAGCCAAATAAATTCTCACACGCTAAGCGAACCATCCCCACCACCTTCGTTTCCAAACCTGTGTATACGACCGTGGTCTCAGTACGTCTAGTGCGTGTTAATTTGCGAGATGGCGATAATTGTAGGCTCTGGGTCGAGGAATAATTGTTCCCCTTCGTATTCCACTGAACGAGTGACGTCGCGAATTATTTCAGAACACGTTCGACAGTGTTACGTCCGCCCCATCACAAAATCCGGGAAAAGTTAAAAACTTCATAGAGGTAAGAGCGACATTTCGTTGATATAAGAGCGTCATGGTATCATGTCCCCAATCACAAGAAGAACGCCTTCTGGTACACCGCTAGGCACGACCCTGCGCTAGGAACCTCGAGGACGCGTATCACGCTCAGAATAAATCCAGATCCTTTTAGAAACCTACGGATCCTTCCAGAACATTCCAGAACCTTCCAGAACCTTCTCGAACTTTCTCAAAACCTCTAGAATCCTCTCGATACGACCACTTTTATAAAACCCTTTTTTTGGGAACCCTTTTTTTGGGTCGTTCGACAGTCCAAACCTTTCTAGACCCTTCTAGACCTTTCTAGACCCTTCCAGAAACCTCCCGAACCTTCAGGAGCTTTCCCTTCCACTTGACCCCCACCAACCGATTCCAGCACCCCCGCCACCAAGCGAACGGGTATATAAGGGCGAGTATAGTCCCCCCCCCCCGAGGGACGCTCTCAGTTGATCCTCGGACGCGAACGCGATACTACTTCGGGCTCAGGGTAAGCTAGAACACCGTATTCAGAACCTTCCATATTTTCTAGCTAGAATAGTCTAGAGTTATTGTCACGTGTATCACTGTATCACTGCATCCAGAACGAACAGTTTAGAATTATTGCCACGTGTAATACTATATCACTGTATCCAGAACGAACAGTCTAGAACTATTGCCATGCGTAGCTACGGAATTGTGTAATTTCCAATAGAACCTTCTAGATCACGACCACGTGTTAGTTTTATATATGTATTGTGTAATTTCCAATAGAACCTTCTAGATCATGATTACATGTTAGTTCTACATATATTCGGTAATAGAACCTTCTGGATTACAACCACGCGTTAGTTTAAACAATTCTATGTAAAGTTTATCGTAATACACCATTATTCTTATATAAATCCTTGCATTCACAAAGTCTTTCGCCAACCTTGTACGTCCCACGCCAGTTCGGGTAACTTCGACTCCCGTCTCGGAATTTGTTTAGATGGTCCTAATATAGAGCACCCCGATCTCCAGTCATCCCCTTGCTTTCACATTCGCATACGAGACAGTGCGGTACGAGCTGCACGTTTTCTTGCCGTAGCAACAGGGAATCAACTGGAGCGTATCTCGTTCTATATAAATCCTTGCATTACCGATTGGCAAACAGATGCCAAAAATGCGACAAGGCGGAGTTAAGCATCGCATCCGCCGGTTAAACCGTCTCCTACACTCCGCACCCTTGAATCCAGCGCTGGGAATTGAATACACGGAGAACCCTGAGTACGAGAGGTATTTCATTGCGAACTTCGCGCGCAAGGCGGACGCGAATATAAGTACGAGTGATCGGAATCCTATAAACACGAGTGATTACAACACGAACGACGAGCCCTACATCCTCCTGCCGACAGAAGAAATTCGGGCCAGCTACCAGGCATTCCTTAAGGCCCGAGGAACCTACAGGTTGATTCCAGTAACAATACCTGAACAGCATTGGCCCCTGACGATTAAGGAGAGCGACCCCCGCAGCACACGACTTCTTCAACGTCGTGCCGAAGTCCTGTATAAGCAATACGGAGGCGCAACACCGGATCATTGGGGCACTGCAGACCACCCCCTGGAATTCGACTAGCTGTACAGGGTGCTTCCGCAACATACACATCAGTATGACGGGTTGCCCATTCGAGCAGGCGCGCATGGTCGTTCACAATTGCGTTGACTTCGGTGCATCACCTATAATCACTCGCATATCTTTTTTTACAATAAAATGAACTTTGTAGCGCCCGAAGTTGCAATACAATTGTGACGGATTTCCGTAGCAGTAACGTTAAAACAGAAGTCGAGATGACAATACAGGTTATGAAATAAATTTTATTAAGAAAACGAAAGACATCTTTTCTCTTACGAAAAAAGCTCGTACCACAGTCCATCATAATCATTATATATTATAATTTTATTACTTAAATTATTTTTTGCACACAATGTTTATGCACAGGACAAAAGTCAGCAATTAGCATATGTGTGCAAATTTAAATTATAAGTCGGCTAATAAATTTCATTCAATGTAAGTTTAAATAATGGCATAAATCACCATTAACAAATCTTACAATATTTATTTTGTTACATTAATAAATAATTTATCATTAAATTGATAATTAATTTAATATATCAATACTAATAAGCATTATATAATTCTTTATATAAATGATGCTGCTGCATCTTAAAAATCTTAATATTAATCTCATAAACAAGAGGTTTATTAGTATAAAATACGCATTTTAAATATGATGCTAATGAATAGTTTATATAAGGCAAATTATCATAATATTTAATGAATACTTTTCAGTAATAAATTCCTTGTAGATTTATATGAGATTCAGTAGCATTATTTACATAAAGATGCTTATTAGCATCAGTATATTGAATTAATTATTAATGTTAATGATGAAATATTAATATTCTGAAATAAATGTTGTTAGACATAAGATCCGCTGATAATCGTTTTCCCAGCTTTCTTCGTAAGAGAAAAAAATAAGGCATCCCTCGTTTGTCACGTTTACTTTATAAAATGTATTTTCATACCTTGTCACTTTGGCTTCTGTTTTAACCGATTAATGTTGAAGTCTATTAAAATTGAATGTTTTGCATAATTTAAGTGAATGTCTCGTATTTTGATGGAAATTTGTCGAAAGCGCAGAGATTATTAAACAAATCATCAGTAATCAGTAATATAAATATTAAGATTCGAAGTGTAGGCTTCTTATGGAATAACCAAGTATAGATAGCGGGCTAAATAAAAGCCAGGCGCGGTTGGTGGTGCGCGAATATTATAATAATTAATTTTAACATATAATTTTTCCAACAAAAATTTGTTTAAATATAGCCAGTTATACAGCTTCTGAAAGTTAAATTAATCGGGGCGAGGGAAGGAATTTTACTACTCCAATGAATTTGTGTTGGAAAAATTATGTGCTAAAATTAATTATTATAATATTCGCGCACCACCAACCGCGCCTTGCTTTTATTTAGCCCGCTATCTATACTTGATAAATATATTAAGTATGATAAGATAACTCGATAACTTTATTAATATTAAAAAAATTTCGATATTATTAATATTAGAGATAGTCAATAACTTTATTAGTATTTATATAATAACTTTATTGATATAACATTAATATAATCATCATATTTGTATTTTATCTTTACAGAAGATTATAGAAGGTGTTCAAAATAACCTCCATTTTCTTCCGCACATAACGCGATTCTCCGCATTATGCTTTCTCGCACTTTCGATAACATTACGGGTGTAATTTCTTGACAGGCTGCTTCTATTTTTTGTATAAACTCGTTTCTACAAAGTGGCAATGTCTCATAAACCTGATCTCGTATGTAACCCCATACAAAAAAATCCATAGGTGTTAGGTCAGGAGAGCGTGGGGGCCATTCATGCAGAGTGCTATGGATGCCTATCCATCTGTTAGGAAATCTTTGATTTAGTATATTACGAGCGAGAAGGGATGTATGAGCAGGATGGCCATCTTGTTGAAAGATAATATTTTGTAATACAGCCAATGGAACATCTTCTAATAAATTAGGTAGTGTTTTCTCCAGGAAAGCGGAATAAACTTCTGCTGTGACGTTAATATTTTCCGGAAAGAAACACGGCCCGATAACTTGATTATCTAAAATTCCCATCCAGACATTAATATGGAATTGGCCCTGGATGTGTGTTTCTTTTCGGCAATGAGGATTTTCCTCCGCATAATGATGTTCATTATGTCTGTTTATGCGCCCATCACTGCGGAAAGTGCATTCATCTGTCCAGAGAATTCTCCTCAAGAAATGATCATTAGCGATGTTGTTTACGTCAACCTGATACAAAGGTACAAATTTGATTGCTACGATTTTGTATATATTTGAAATCAAAATGGCAAGAAAATTGTTAAATTATAAACTTGTAGCTATTGTCCTACGATAAATCGATATCTTTAATATTACAATTCTTTAATGATTCTCAAAGCTGACAAAAATAAAAATTTGATTTTTAAACTATTTTATAAAAAAAAAATTGTTGTTTATTCTCAATTGTGGTAAGAACCGATAGCCACCAATTGGTAATATATCTTGCTCTTACTTGTTCTGAGAGCCAATCACAAAAAGCTTCTCGGCGACGCAAATCTTGAGGAAATAATCTTTGAGTTGTATGCCTCTTAAATGGATGCCATCCAAGATTATGCTTAATAATTCTGTGGACTCTAGTATGGCACACCTGTAGGTCATGTGCAATACTTCTTGTGCTCGTATGCGGATTAGCAATAATTGCCTTTCTTACAGCATCAATTGTTCTCTCAGATGAATGCACTTTCCGCAGTGATGGGCGCATAAACAGACATAATGAACATCATTATGCGGAGGAAAATCCTCATTGCTGAAAAGAAACACACATCCAGGGCCAATTCCATATTAATGTCTGAATGGGAATTTTAGATAATCAAGTTATCGGGCCGTATTTCTTTCCGGAAAATATTAACGTCACAGCAGAAGTTTATTCCGCTTTCCTGGAGAAAACACTACCTAATTTATTAGATGTTCCATTGGCTGTATTACAAAATATTATCTTTAAACAAGATGGCCATTCTGCTCATACATCCCTTCTCGCTCGTAATATACTAAATCAAATATTTCCTAACAGATGGATAGGCATCCATAGTACTCTGCATGAATGGCCCCCACGCTCTCCTGACCTAACACCTATGGATTTTTTTGTATGGGGTTACATACGAGATCAGGTTTATGAGACATTGCCACCTTGTAGAAACGAGTTTATACAAAAAATAGAAGCAGCCTGTCAAGAAATTACACCCGTAATGTTATCGAAAGTGCGAGAAAGCATAATGCGGAGAATCGCGTTATGTGCGGAAGAAAATGGAGGTTATTTTGAACACCTTCTATAATCTTCTGTAAAGATAAAATACAAATATGATGATTATATTAATGTTATATCAATAAAGTTATTATATAAATACTAATAAAGTTATTGACTATCTGTGCGAATTGCAAGTGCCGAATTTTCGTCGTTGTCAGGAAAGGAAGGAAGGCGCGTAATCGAGAGGCAGAAAACAGCTTGAGTGGAAAAAAGAACAGTGTATTTTGAACAGTGCAGTGTACAGAAGAAAAGCCAATAGCAAGAACGAGACGGAAGTGCGCGAACTCGAAAATCAGCGAAAGTCGGATTGAAAGCGTGCGAACAATACTCAGTGAAAGCTAAGAGCGATCTGAGCGGGCACGGTCGTGCGTGCGTTATGTATATTCCCCGACTTTCCAGAAGATTCTGCCGATGATCGACAACAATTCTGTCGGAAACAAAGGCGGTGGCGAATCTTCCAGAAAGTCGGAGGACAAGTTGTTTGTTATTTTCGGAGACTCTGTCCGTTTGCCTCATGTGGTTGCCAGCCGATTTTCAAGCCGCGCGACTCGCGGAGTGGGGCTTGTAGGCGCGCCGCGTCATGCGGGCGAGCGCGCGCTCGTAATTGGCGGACGCGATGCTCGGTGCGATCTCTCGCGGTACAGCTGCCTTTTCCGAACACTATCTCTAATATTAATAATATCGAAATTTTTTTAATATTAATAAAGTTATCGAGTTATCTTATCATACTTAATATATTTATCAAGTATAGATAGCGGGCTAAATAAAAGCAAGGCGCGGTTGGTGGTGCGCGAATATTATAATAATTAATTTTAGCACATAATTTTTCCAACACAAATTCATTGGAGTAGTAAAATTCCTTCCCTCGCCCCGATTAATTTAACTTTCAGAAGCTGTATAACTGGCTATATTTAAACAAATTTTTGTTGGAAAAATTATATGTTCGAATCTTAATATTTATATTACTGATTACTGATGATTTGTTTAATAATCTCTGCGCTTTCGACAAATTTCTATCAAAATACGAGACATTCACTTAAATTATGCAAAACATTCAATTTTAATAGACTTCAACATTGATCGGTTAAAACAGAAGCCAAAGTGACAAGGTATGAAAATACATTTTATAAAGTAAACGTGACAAACGAGGGATGCCTTATTTTTTTCTCTTACGAAGAAAGCTGGGAAAACGATTATCAGCGGATCTTATGTCTAACAACATTTATTTCAGAATATTAATATTTCATCATTAACATTAATAATTAATTCAATATACTGATGCTAATAAGCATCTTTATGTAAATAATGCTACTGAATCTCATATAAATCTACAAGGAATTTATTACTGAAAAGTATTCATTAAATATTATGATAATTTGCCTTATATAAACTATTCATTAGCATCATATTTAAAATGCGTATTTTATACTAATAAACCTCTTGTTTATGAGATTAATATTAAGATTTTTAAGATGCAGCAGCATCATTTATATAAAGAATTATATAATGCTTATTAGTATTGATATATTAAATTAATTATCAATTTAATGATAAATTATTTATTAATGTAACAAAATAAATATTGTAAGATTTGTTAATGGTGATTTATGCCATTATTTAAACTTACATTGAATGAAATTTATTAGCCGACTTATAATTTAAATTTGCACACATATGCTAATTGCTGACTTTTGTCCTGTGCATAAACATTGTGTGCAAAAAATAATTTAAGTAATAAAATTATAATATATAATGATTATGATGGACTGTGGTACGAGCTTTTTTCGTAAGAGAAAAGATGTCTTTCGTTTTCTTAATAAAATTTATTTCATAACCTGTATTGTCATCTCGACTTCTGTTTTAACGTTACTGCTACGGAAATCCGTCACAATTGTATTGCAACTTCGGGCGCTACAAAGTTCATTTTATTGTAAAAAAGATATGCGAGTGATTATAGGTGATGCACCGAAGTCAACGCAATTGTGAACGACCATGCGCGCCTGCTCGAATGGGCAACCCGTCATACTGATGTGTATGTTGCGGAAGCACCCTGTACACAAGGTAAGTGCCGACGACTTTAGTTGAGAAGACGAACAATATGAGCCAGGTACCATCGCGCTCCCTCACGCATCGTCTCTCATCAGTGGCCTCTCGGATCGCGCGCGTTAATTGGTCATCTCGTGCGATCTGTGTCTTCACCACGTGTTATCAAAATCGGCTCATAAATGTGCTAATTGTGATCAGCACAAAATAATTATGAAAGAAATAAAATAAAATTTGGCAAATGAGAATCTAAAAACGCAGTTTTAATTACTCATCAATCTAATCATGAGACTGAATATTCGAACAAAAAACAAGAAAATACTTTCTTTTTTTATTAACGCCAACATAAAATCTAGTGTATCACAGTGTTTTTAAATAATAATCGTTAAATGACTCATGAATGTGCCAATTGTGATCAGCACAAAATAATTATGAAAGAAATAAAATCTTTTCGTTGGTTAATGAAAAGTTAAAAACACAGTTGTAATTACTAATCAATCTAATCGTAAGAATGAATGCTCACCAAAAAACAAGAAAGTATTTTTTTATATTAACGCTAATTAAAAATCTAAGATCTTTTTTCAAAATTTGTTAAATAACTTATACATGTGTCGAATGTAATGAACAAGAAATAATGATAAGAATCAAAAATGTGTCCTAGTTAACGAAAAACTGAAAACACTAGTTACAATACGCAGGAAAAACAAGAAAAGATTTTCTTTATATTCGCTCTTGTTTTGAGATTGAAATGTATATGTTACTTTTACTTGTTCCGATCCGACGTTTGCTCCTCTGCAGTATTCCTCTCAGTCAGCTGCTTTAGCACATGTTCAATGGATGTAATATGCGCATCGTAGGGTAAATTGACATTGTAGATTCCTTTTTGAATTAATATCCATAAATGCTCACTGGCCAAAGGATACTCGAGGTTGAACATATGAAAAGTCTTAAAACAGATATCTAAGCCTTGTAGAAGTCCTTGAACTTTGTACAACTCGTTGTCAATACAGACATAAACGTCTTGTACATCTTCAATAGATCCTACAATGATCAAGAAAGGCTGGATTGGAAGTTTAAGATCTGTAGCCCTCGATTTTGTTTCTTGCCTGAGTCTCACCATGTCTCCAGAAATCTGTAAAAAATTTATAAATACGTGTAAATTTATATATACATAAAAAAGATAATTTTATTGAAAAATATGCATTGAAATGAATGTTTATTAATTCACTTACAATTAGTTGCATACATAGTTTAAATAAATTTATACTTAGAAATATTTCTAAATCTCAATCCTCAATATTATTGAACTAAAAAGTTCCAATTAAATTTAAAAAATGTGTTATAAATAGATGCATACTAACATTAGCAAATTTTAAGAAACTATCTTTTGTGAGTCCGATAGATGGCTTGAAGCACTTGTTTTTCATCCTTTTCATTTGTCTTGGTGGAAACAAGTGAGGAAGTAAACTAAGGCTGCGGTCCACTTGACGCTACAAATGCTTTGGATCGTTCTTCTTCTCCTTCTTTCTCCATTGAAAGAAAAGAGAAGAGGAATGCTTCGAAGCATTTGTATCATCAAGTGGATCGCAGCCTAAGACTCATGGCTATCATGGAATCTATAATATAAATCAATAACTTAAAACCTAATTAAAAATTAGGTAGTTCGATATATTTTTATAAATAAATTTCATGTATTTACCATCTGAAACATCTTTAGACTTCATTGTTTCTATAAGAACCTTTGCTGTTTCATCTTTGGAGCTAATAGAGGTATGCTGCTGCAAAGTATTTACAAATTTTAACCAAATATCTTTATCCAAATTCACTTTAGATAAGTTTAAGCATTGAAAATCAGCATCAATTAATTCATGTCCACTAGGGTGCTTATACAGCTTCCATGTTTCAAATATATCCACCAAATTTTTGTCTGTTGATTGTTTTAACGCTTTGGTTCGATGAGCAGAAGTTTTTTTCCAATGCTCTAAAACTAGATCCCAAGGAGCTTGATTCTTTTCTAACCAGTCCAGGGAATCTTTAATATCATCTTGTATGGTCTCTGTACGATGTAATATGTATAAAAATTTTATTATTTAAAAAAAATGATAATGGAAGTTTTCAATGTACAAGGCCAAAACAAGCTGACTGTTAAACAAAATAATCTTTACAGCTTATAATTTTTAGTGAATATAAACTGAAATTTTTTTGTTATTTTTAAGAAAGTACTCATTAAGTTTTTTATTTAATATTATCTCTCTCTCTCTCTCTCTCTCTCTCTCTCTCTCTCTCTCTCTCGCTCTCTCTTTCTCTCTCTAGTTAAAACTTTTTGAAAAAAAATTATTGATTAGAATAAAATTATATAAAACAGAATGGTATAAATCAATTTTTACGAGGATATAATGCACCTTTTTGCTTCTTAAAAATATTTGTTGAAAATAAAAAACAGTTTTATTTTGACTCAAAGGCCTCTTTAACCCAGGCTATTCCTATATTTGTTTATACAAAAAATTACCTTACCGGGCTCAGTGCTTTGATCATTTGCAGCTTTCGCCTCATTGGTTACTTTCACTTGCAATTGTTTATGTTTATATTGGCATTGGGCGGTTCCGCCACATACTCATCAATTTTCCACGAGCAGGTATGGATTTATTACTGGAAGAATCTTTTTTTGCAATTGGTGGTATGTAGTACGTATTTGCTGCTTCTGATGGGAAGGTATTAATAATCATTGTAACGATCATGTCTGCTAGCGCATTATTTAAGCTATAAACAAAAGTAAAAATGAAAATACATATGTGTGACCTATCAAAAAATTTGCCTTGAGGTGAAGCTCTATTAAACAATTTAAAATTGTTTAATTGTGGTACAATTTGTCTAATAATTTTCAAGTTATAATACAATATAAGTTTCTTTTTTTGTTGTAAAAAAGAGCTGAATCCTTATATGACCCATGCTTTAAACCTGTTGAGTGTCAGTATCAAGAATTTTTTTATTTTTTCATATCATAAATAAAAAAAGTTTGCTAGATTTATAATTCTCAAGTAATTATTTTGTTCTCGAGAAATAAAAAAATTTAAGTTAAAAAGCTGTAAAATTGTCCAAAAACTTTTGTTTGAATGGCTGTAACTTCATCAATTTTGAGAAATTCTATGGGTCTTAAAATGTACCTTCAATTATAAATATTTAAAAAATGCGATAAAAGAAATTGATTTTTGGCCAAAAATCAGTAGAGCTCCACCTTAATTTAGTACATATTTTTTCAAACATTTTACCTTATTGATCGATTTTCTAAATCTGTTATGATTATGTGACACAGCTTATTCCTATGTTTATCATGCACAAAGTTGTTCTGTTCAAACGAGGCTAAAATTTCTTTTCCTATCATAGATTCCATGAGCAGGTCCTTCAGAGGTTTCAGTGATTGTTTAGCATAAATATTATTATATGAAACATTGACAGAACTTGACGAATTGTCTTCATCTTTTAGTCTTTTAGCTGAGTTCATTGAACTATTGGCCATAGAATCATCATCTCTTTTCTATACATACAAATTTTTCAAAAGAAATTTAGTATTTTAATGCCAATAATTTTTACACATAGGGAAGAACGGGTTAAAGGGAAAATAGTATGTAGTTAATGTAGTTCAAATGTATTGCGTTATACAAATTTCAAATAAAAAATTTTCGTTTACTGCATAGCTTTTAAAAGAACATAACTTTTAGCTATTTCTTATGTATTTAGTATAACTTTACAATACTTTTAAATAATTGATAATTGTAGGGGAGACCGGGGCTAAACAATCCGTTTTTTTTCGGTGCCGATTTTTAACAACAAAATAAATAATTGTAGTTAAACGTGGTATACCACTGTAAAGAGTGAACCTTTAGCTACAAAATTTATATAGGAAATTTTTGTCTACGTCGCTTTGTTTAACCGGTATAGAGCAAAAACGACAACGGTGAAAAAATTGAAATTTCAAAAATGCCGGGGTATAACAGTCTGCACTGCATTTTCAGTACATATACGTACATTTAATCCTAAAAAATAATAGGATACATGCAATAATTGTTTTTTAAGAGAAAAATATAAAAATTTATTTAAAATTTTTATGCAAAACATTATTAAAAAATAGTTACGAGGGTTCCTCTTTCCGCAGAAGTCACTCGCCCGACTTGTTTCACTCCTCGACGTCCGATGACTCTATTCGGTGTCTGAACGGTTGTAATTCCCGTCTCATCCATATTCCATATGCAGTGAGCCCGAAAATGCCTTGGAAATGCACCCGGACTGCTTACTGACCGATTAGCCCCAAACACAAGTTTCAGGTTTGATCGCCCACGAAATATTAGACATCAACGATAATGAAAAAACTACACTGGATTCGTGTTCAGCATGCATTACTCTTTATAATCACGTACCTCGAGATTTGGAGAGCAAATATTATTGCAGATATTACAAAATTTCCACGCGCAGAAAATGTAACTTTCACCTTCCGAAAACACGTTTGCCTTCGTAAAAATCATAACACGGCAGGTAACCTGCCGAAACTCCGTTGGTCACATGGGTACTATAAGCAGCGTTTACAATGTTAATAGCGAGTTCTCACAATATACAGGTTCCGAGATATTTGATTAGACGTATTTACCCCGTAGACGTTTTAGCCCCGGTCTCCCCTATTATCACATAAAAAGGATTATAAAAAAATTATGTGCAAAAATTACAAATTATTCACTTTACCCCGTAATCTAGGTTAAAAAATCATTCTTTAAAACTGTAGCTTACTTTTTTATTATTTGCATGATAATTATTACTTTTATCACATTCATCTTTGCCAAAATGTTTACGCCAATAGTTAAGGAATTTGGCTCTGTCACCAATAATAGGTATAAGATCACCTATTGTTCGGGGGCACGCGTTAGCGCGGGATGGCGCGAGGTAAAGACAACCACAAGAGAAGACACAGCAAGTACAGAGAAAATAGCGTTTATAATGTTAAATATGTACAGTTAACACAGGTTACTTTTAGGCAAGTGCCGTGAGCGCGCACAGAGTTGAGCACGGCGAGAGCAGCGAGAAGCGGTTCAGCAAGCGAGTGCGAAACGGCGGCGGTATAGCAAGGCGGTTTAGAAAAGCGGTGTACTAGCGGTGATCTGCGAGCGAAATCGATTCCGCGGCGCAGCGGCGATCCCTTTATCACCTCCGAGGCGAAACTCCCTCCAGGCTGGGTACCACCAGTTTCGGGAGGGTGATTGGCCATCGGAGCCCTACGTCATAGAACCGACGTCACCGTTTTCACGTGACGCCCCGGCGGGGTCGTTACATGGTTTCAACTGTTTTGTTTATAGCAGGGATCTTTCTTTTGTGAGAGCGTCGTCGTTCGACTTTGTTTATGCGACCGGTCGACCGTGGCTGTGTTGTTGCTAACAATTAGCGAACTTTCGGAAAGTAACGAAAGATCCATGCTATAACGTGCCGCGAGTTATTCCCTTAACGCGAAATTATTTAGGCGATTATTTTATAGAAAGCGTGACATGCGCTGACATGCAACCGAATTATCACGATCTCACACATTCCCGCCCGCCTCGTCATATGGTGACGAAACGAGACGGTGCGCTCGCTGAGGCGATCGCAGTCGCGGCACGAAGTATCGATTAGCGATCGATTACTGATGATCGCAATCCCGGCGCGAGTGCGAGCGGCCATGTTGCGAGGTGCGCGGCTGCGCATTGTCATAACACGCGAGAATCTCGAGCGAGAAACATATTTCGCACGATATGTTTCTATGTATGTTTTTCGGTATATACATGGTGCCGTGAAGTGATGTGACGCGAGTGTGTGTTAAGTTAAGGCGGAAGGCCGAAATCACCGATTAAGTGAAGTGCACGGAGTGCATTGGCGGAAGGCCGACATCACCGATTAAGTGAAGTGCACGGAGTGCATTGGCGGAAGGCCGTCAGAGACAATTACGCGAAGTGACAATAATAACCGACGGACATAAGTAGCGCGAACCGCGAAAACTAACGCAACGGATGGTTTTGGCTCACGCATCCGCAACGGTGGTGGTGGAGCCAGCGGCCCCGGGAAGCAGCACAAGTTTGACGAGTGGCCGGACGAATTCGGAGGCGGCCGTGCGAACGGTCACTACGCGGACGACGCCGTCGTCTCCAGGATGCAGCTTGATGATCCTTGCGAGGGGCCATCGATTCGGCGGAGCGATCTCGGACCGCATCAAGCAGAGTGAGCCGACATCCGGGGTGGTCTCAGCAGATAGCCACTTTGGTCGGGAAGCGAGATGCTGGATGCATTCGCGCGACCACCGTTGCCAAAAATGATCGCGCATCTTTTGCACCAGCTGCCATCGAGTTAAGGTGTTGTCCGACCTCTCTCCCAGTGACGGCTCAGGAGCTGCCAGCAAGGGAGCCCCGATAAGGAAGTGCCCCGGGGTCAGTGCCGTGACGTCGTCTGGGTCATCGGACAAGGCCTGAAGCGGCCGAGAATTCAGACAGGCCTCAACCTGAGCGAGGAAAGTGGCCATTTCCTCGAAGGTGAGGGTCGTTTCGCCGATGACTCGCCTCAGGTGGAACTTGGTGGATTTCACCGCCGCCTCCCAGAGTCCGCCGAAATGCGGTGCGGCTGGTGGATTGAAATGCCACCGGATTCCGTGGGTGGAGACGTCGTGAGCGATGCGCCGGCCGTCGGATGACGACGCGCGTAAGAGGTCCTGCAGTGCCCGGTCAGCCCCGATGAAGTTGGTGCCACAGTCGGAATAGATGTCCGTGCAGAGTCCCCGGCGGGCCGTGAAACGACGGAGGGCGGCCAAGAATGCCTCCGTCGTGTAATCGGAGACTACTTCGAGGTGCACGGCTTTGGAGACGAGGCACACAAAGACGGCGATGAAAGCCTTGTGCGCTCGATGTCCTCGCCCTTTGGTCGTGCGTATGAGAATCGGGCCGGCATAATCCACGCCGGTCCGCTGGAAGGGCCGCGACGGGATGACCCGGGCCCGTGGAAGGCTGCCCATCGGTGGTTGCGGAGGCGCGGCTCGCCATCGGGTGCAAATTACGCATCGATGCAACAGCTGTTTCACCACGGCTCTGCCTCGTGGAATCCAGTGGCGGAGGCGGAGAGTGCCGAGCGTGAGTTGCACTCCGCCGTGGAGGGTTCGTCGGTGGCAGGACTCCACGAGCAGACGAGTGAGCCAGGAAGACGTTGGAGCGATCAATGGGTGTCGCGCGTCATGTGGAAG
This sequence comes from Temnothorax nylanderi, assembly GCF_030848795.1. Classification (NCBI taxonomy): domain Eukaryota; kingdom Metazoa; phylum Arthropoda; class Insecta; order Hymenoptera; family Formicidae; genus Temnothorax; species Temnothorax nylanderi. The sequence goes on from NW_027249932.1 coordinate 37,053, forward strand.
CAGTGCGTGCTTGAGTCGCCCTCCGACTCGGAGCACGCCGTTGTCGTCGAGGAAGGGACTCAGCTTGGCGAGTGGACTGCGATGCGACACAGTGCGGCCGTTCCTGACGGCCTTGATCTCCTCCGGGTAGTGAAGTGATTGCACCACCCGTTGCCAACGGAACAGTGCCGTGTCGAGTTCTTCCGGAGTGAGCGTTCTCGCCCGATCGTCCGGACGGGGATCGTCGGTGCGGGAGGTGGTGCGTCGCCATCGCAGACACCACGCCGTGACGCGTAGAAGCCGGTGTAGCGAAGAGAATCGAAGGAGAGTGTCGGGCTCCGTTTCGATCCTCCCGACGGCGGACACGACGGCCTTCCGCTCAGGCATCTCCGCGTCGGGAATCTCGTCGTTCTCGTCGGGCCACCGGGTTCGGTCCTCCCGCAGCCACGCCGGGCCCGTCCACCACAACGGATGGCCGATCAGTTCGCCGGGCGCAATCCCTCGGGAAGCGCAGTCGGCCGGGTTGTCGCGTCCGGGAACGTGCCGCCACCGAGCCTCGGGAAGAGTCCGCTGAATGAGCGACACCCGGTTGGCCACGAACGTCTTCCAACGGGATGCGTGGCCCTTGATCCAGTGAAGTGTCACTCGGGCGTCGGACCAGAGGAAGATCGGTGCTGCGGGCAAATGTAAAGTGTCGCGAGCGTGTCGCGTTAATTTAGTGAGCAGTGCGGCCGCGGACAATTCGAGTCGAGCGAGGGACACCTGCTGAATCGGAGCAACCTTGCTCTTGGCCACGAGCAAGTGCAGCGTGGTGGAGCCGCCTCTCGTGACGCGGAGGTAGACGGCAGCGGCGTAACCTCGCTCGGAAGCGTCGGCGAAGCCATGGATCTCGACCTGAGACTCCGTAGCTCCGCAGTTGAGCCAGCGGCTCACGCGAAGACCCTCGAGAAGCGGGAGCTCCCCCAGGAAGCGCGCCCAAAGCTGAGCGTCCGCCGGCGGAAGGGGGGAGTCCCATTCCAGTCGCTTCAACCAAGCGGACTGGATAAAAATCTTGGCTCTGATCACGACGGGGGTGAGCCATCCGAGCGGATCAAACAATCGCGCGGTCTCCGAGAGGACACGCCTCTTCGTGAATTCGGTGATCGCGCGCGTACGAATCGCGAAGGAAAATTCGTCGTCCGTTGGGTGCCATCGGAGGCCGAGAGTGGAGTGAGTGTCGTTCTCCCACACGTGCAGTGCGCGTTGAAGGCGATGTTCCCGCGGGATGCCGACGAGAATGTCCTCGGAGTTCGCGGCCCACTTACGTAACGGAAACCCGCCCGCCGTGCAGAGCTCGCGTAGTTCGGTTTGCACCGCGATCGCGTCGTCGATTGTGTCCTCTCCGGTTACGACATCGTCCACGTATCTGTCCTCCTCGAGGGCGATCGCGCCGCGCGGATACCGAGACCTTTCGTCCGCGGCGAGTTGCAAGAGCGTTCGAATCGCGACCCACGGCGAGCACTTGAGGCCGTACGTGACCGTCGTCAGGCGGAGAACGCGCACGAGCAAGTCGACGGCACTTCTCCACAGGATCCGTTGGTGGTCGCGATCTTCCGGGTGGACCGAGATCTGACGATACATCTTCTCGATGTCGGTGATCATCACGTAGCGGTGCCGACGCCAACGCAAGAGCACGTCAGCGAGTGCCGGCAAGAGGTTAGCGCCTGCGAAGAGGTGGTCGTTCAGCGATTCGCCGGAGCTGGTGCGTTGTGAGCCGTTGAACACCACTCGAAGTTTGGTGGTGGTGCTGGCCTCCTTCAACACTCCGTGGTGCGGCAGGTAGCACGCTCCGCGAGGTAGGTTCTCGTCAGACGGAGCAACGGCTTCCATGTGCCCGAGGTCTTCGTACTCCCGCATGAACGCGTGGTAGAGCTCTCCGAACCGGGGATCTCGGGCGCACTTGCGTTCCATGGCGGTGAGCAGGCGCTCCGCGGGCTTGCGGGTCTCGACGAGATTCTTCGGCGGCGAGGCGAACGGCAGTCGGACGACGTACCGGCCAGAGGGGGTGCGCTCGTGGGTGCGCACAAAGTGTTGCTCGCACTCCTCTTCTTCGGGAGTGAGCGTGACGGAAGCGGGAGGTTCGCTCTCCTGCTCCCAGAAGCGGCGTACCAGCTCGGCCAAGTCACGGTCGGCGGTGCCTTGGAATGAGCTGAGGTGACCAACGAGGGAGGTCGCACCGCAGCCCCCTGACAAGATCCATCCCAGGATGGTCTTCTGAGCTATTGGCGTTTGCGGTTCGCCTCGGCGGAGACCATCCTCCAGGATGGTCGAGCAAACTTCAGCGCCCAACAGCAACTCGACGGGGTCGTTGGCGGTGAAGCGCGGATCGGCCAACGGGAGTCCTTGAAGATGAGGCCACGTGGTGCTGCACTTGTTCGTGGAGCCTTGGTAGAGCGAGAGACGCGGAAGCACGAACGCGACGGCGGTGAACGAGTCCCCGGTGGTCCTCGACGTGACGTTCAGTGACACCTTGCCCCGAGTGGACCCCGAGTGTGAGCCGCCGATGCCGAAGATAGACACTCGCGTGCGCGATCGCGGCAGGCGTAGCCGCTGCACCAAGGACTCCGACACGATCGACACTTCGGAGCCCTGGTCTATGAGGGCCCGAACCTCATGGGGATCTCCGTGCCGGTCGGCAATGGTCACGCGCGCGGTCGCGAGGAGAATCGCCTTACGGTCTTCGGTCTTTCCGGCGGCGGAAAGCGCGCTGACTTCCGCGGCAGGTTTCGGCGTGGAAACGTACGCGTCGTGCAACATCGAGTGGTGACGCAAGTTGCATGTGAAGCAGTTTCGCGTAGACTGACACTTCACCACCAGATGATTGCCGAGACAGTTGTAGCAGAGTTTATTGGTCTCGACCACAGTCTTCCTCTCACTGGCTGTCTTGGCCTTGAAGTCGGGGCACCCCATGAGCGAGTGCTTCCCCTTGCATAGCGGGCACTGAGAAGGCTCGGAACGCTTCGCGACGTGGGTTTTCGCGGACCGTGACGGTTCACTCGCGGGTTTGGTAGTGTTCTTCGGATTCGCGGCGTTTAACGTGAGAATCCGTTTGGAGATGAAGCTCATCAGCGTATCGTGGGACGGCGGTTCGAAGGAATCTCCCGAGGAGGATTCCCATTCCAGACGCGTTCGCGAGTCGAACAGTTCGATGACGAGGTGGTTGAAAAGGTCCATGCCGTGCGACGCTATGGGCCTCCCAATGCTCTCTTGAGCATTCACGGCGGACGTGGCGGCGTTATGGACGCGGCTGAGCTCGTCGGCGGTAGCGGCTTTCATCTTCGCCACGGCGGTAAACGTGGCGAAGTTGGAGCGTATCAGCTCCCTCTTGTTCTCGTAATGCTGGCAGAGTAGCGCCCACGCGCGATCGTAATTTTCGCCCGTAATGGTTAACGATCTTATTAATTTTTCAGCCGGCCCTTTGAGACACGAGCGGAGGTAGTGCAGCCGTTCGACTGGCGGAATCGCCGGCTTGTCGCCGATGACCGACCGAAAGAGATCGCGGAAAGATGGCCAGTCCTCGTAGGCGCCCGAAAATTGCGGCAAGTTGATACGGGGCAGCGAGACGCGAGGCGCGTGTTCGCCCCCCTGATCTGACGCCGTGACGGACGCGGAAGCCGACGCGGCCTTGAAGAGCTTCGCCTGTTCGGACAGGATGCTACGCTGGAGCACGTAAGCGCTCTCGGCTTGGTCGAGTAAGTCTAATTTTGCGTACTCACTCTCAGCGTAGCGGTCCTTGTAGCAGGCCCGAACAAGGTCATGCTGGCTCTCGAACTTCGCCCAGTGGTCGTCGAGGAGGCGAATGCGAGTCTCGACGGCAGAGAGGGTGATATTCGCCTGACCCATCTTCTTCAGGTTTTCGACTGCGTTGGAGATGCGTACGAAGAGTTCGTGTTGGCTGTTCAGCATGGCGCTATGGTCAAGACTCATGGTGTCTTCTGTTTAGGCACTCCCGATCGCGGTTGCCGGCGATGATCCGGCTCGAAGGACCAGAATGTTCGGGGGCACGCGTTAGCGCGGGATGGCGCGAGGTAAAGACAACCACAAGAGAAGACACAGCAAGTACAGAGAAAATAGCGTTTATAATGTTAAATATGTACAGTTAACACAGGTTACTTTTAGGCAAGTGCCGTGAGCGCGCACAGAGTTGAGCACGGCGAGAGCAGCGAGAAGCGGTTCAGCAAGCGAGTGCGAAACGGCGGCGGTATAGCAAGGCGGTTTAGAAAAGCGGTGTACTAGCGGTGATCTGCGAGCGAAATCGATTCCGCGGCGCAGCGGCGATCCCTTTATCACCTCCGAGGCGAAACTCCCTCCAGGCTGGGTACCACCAGTTTCGGGAGGGTGATTGGCCATCGGAGCCCTACGTCATAGAACCGACGTCACCGTTTTCACGTGACGCCCCGGCGGGGTCGTTACATGGTTTCAACTGTTTTGTTTATAGCAGGGATCTTTCTTTTGTGAGAGCGTCGTCGTTCGACTTTGTTTATGCGACCGGTCGACCGTGGCTGTGTTGTTGCTAACAATTAGCGAACTTTCGGAAAGTAACGAAAGATCCATGCTATAACGTGCCGCGAGTTATTCCCTTAACGCGAAATTATTTAGGCGATTATTTTATAGAAAGCGTGACATGCGCTGACATGCAACCGAATTATCACGATCTCACACACCTATCAATGCTTCAGACATTATTTCTTATACATCCATGCTGATTTTATTTTCTGAAATGCAGTTATAAATATTATTTTTAAATTTGGATAGTATGCAGAAAAAGTTACTTTATTTAAATAAATCTTGAGTTTGAACGTTTTTAAACTTTTGTTATAATAGTTTTAGTGGCAATTTTTTACCTGGATAAAAATTATTTCAATAAGAAGTAGACATGTATTCTAATGAAAATATAATTAAGAAATAATGAAAAAAATCTAAATTTTTTTATTTAAGTACTTCAAATATTCAAGGTGATTTATATAAAATTTCATTGCGATGCAGAGATTAGTTCTGTAAATAAATAAAAATTATTAATTTATTTATTTTCAAAATAACTAAACAATCACAATGATACATATTTTTCAATAAATTACAATAACTTTCAAGTTAGCGGCCGATTTATCTTAACAATTATTTAATCCAATAAAAACTAAATGAAAAAACATTGTACATCGGTAAAAATTCTATAATAATACTTGTACAGGCATTTTTATTTCGAGCATATAGGAATTCCTTTACTTACATTCTATTTTGACTAATCGACCGCTAGCTTCAGTCATCAAAACAATTTTTTGCCGAGCTCTGATCTAAATATAATACAAAACAACACTTACTTTCAAAAGTTTCCACCAAGTGAGCAAGTTGTAGGTCGTGTAATAAAGTCTTCGTAGTCTCATCAGCCATGATGAAAAAATTTCTTCCTCCAACACACAATACACAACAATATGATGTCGAACAAAAATAGAATCTGCAGGCGTTATGCGAGAAAATGCGGGCTCGCGTCCGGATCTGCTGGCTCGCGGTCTTTCTGACGCTGCGCATTTACGAGGCGCAACCGTGTGAGACCCAATATAGTGTAAGACTTGCTAAAAGACTCTGGCTTTTACCGCTACGAGCCTTGGCGATGGAGATCCGTGGTTTAAGAGTCAGATGGAGAAGGCAGAAATAACACAGACAATACAATTAGTTCACAACTGTTTCTTTTACACGAGCGCGTATGCTAATCAACGTATGCGACCACACTCGCGAGCCGTCCTTCACTCACACGTACAAACCCACACGTATATCTCTGAGGCTTGTAACTAACTGACTGCCGCTTGCATTATCTCACGCACACATACACTCTTCCGCGCCATCTCCGTGGCGCTACTTTCGAACATCGGCCAATCGGTGGATCGAGAGATCGACGCGCACGCCATCCATTCTCGACTGTTCGGCTCGCGTCGCGCCTTCGAGATCTTTCGCCTACACTACTGAAAAAGTAGAGAGATAGTGATAAAGAATATAAAACCACCGTCTCGAAACACATTGTAAACGGGCGTGCACGTTTTCTTTCTCTCGAGCACAACGTTTTTGATTAAAAATATCAAATATTAAAAAAATAAAATATTCTAATTCCATATTAATGGTTTCTTTGTTTCAAGTAAATATTTACTGCCGCCAGAAACAAGAGTGCCGTTACTGCAAATTGTTACTTTTGTCGTAATATTTATGTAAAGTTCAGAAGATTTTCCATCAAATCATATTTATATTTTCCATAAATTTTCAATAAATTTTCCATAAAATCTATATATTTTGATCATATACGTTTAAGGCTTAAATTGAAAACAAACTTGATTTCGGTAAATGATAAACTTCTGAACTTTACATGAATATTATCATAAAAATTAAATTGTAGTTACGGACATTCTTGCTTCCGGTGACAGTATACTGATAATTTTAAAATGCTAACACTTTGATTTAAGCAAAAATGATCTTAGATTAAGTAAATACTTTTTAATTTCGAACAAATGGTTTCTGTGATCATTAAATATTTGTTTACTGAACATATTTGTTCACAAAGAAATATATTGTTGGTTTCAAAAAACCAAATCTTTGATTTGAGCAAATATTTTCTTAGAAAAAGTAAATATTTGTTAAACATATTTATCGATATTAAGTAATGTATTTTCTTTTCTGATACCAAGCTAATGATTTCTTTCATTTAAGTAAATATTGTTCAAACATATTTATTGATACTAAGTAATTTATTTACTGGATAAAAGTGAATATTTTCTAATTCCAAAGTAATGGTATCTTTAATTCAAGTACATAATTATTTATCAATTATAAAGAAATATCTTCTTAGTTTTCAAACACCAACGCTTTGATTTAAGTTAACATTCTCTCAGATCAAGTAAATGATTTTGTAGTTGAATTTTTCAAAAACCAAAGTTTTTATTTTATTTATTCAAAATAATATTTATTTTCATCAAGTAAATATATATGCCTAAAATATTTAATTATGTACAGATATTTTCGTAGATGAATTGCTTGAGTCAAAGAAATATTTATTAAAACAAAATATATATTTCGTTATTGAAAGTGAATATTTGTTTGCTTTTAGTATCCCAGTATTACTAAATTGGTTTTCTTGAATTAAATAAATATTTTTTTATTCAAGTAATTTAAAAACTGAAATTAAACAAATATTTATTTTAAATTGGCTACTACTTTTAAGTAAATGCATTTATTACACGTAAGAAAATTATTTCACAGTTTTAAGAAAATATTATTTTATTTAAAATAACGTTTTCTTCATGTGAGTAAATATTTATTAAGGACATGAATTACTTTTACGCAAATAAATATTTTCTCGGAAGTAAAAAAATTTATTAGATTTTAATAAATAATTATTTAATTCAAGTAAATGGATTTCAAGTTAATATATTTACTTAAATCAAGTAAATTTTTTTTCAGTGTAAGCTTTTGTTACTATCACTAGTTATAATCAGGTTAGGGGCTTCTATGTACTGAACGCTTTGCGTTTCGAAACATGAAGTTTCTCTTATGACACGTAAAAATAAGTCTAATGATTCATCATTTAGTTTGCTACTTGTGGGCAAGACATTCTGTTCCACCAAATGAAAAGGAGCATATATGTCATCCAGACACTTTCTACGTCTTGCTACATCATCTTCAGTTAAATTTTGTTTGCTATTGTCATAACTGATTATGATGCAATCATCATCTTGCTCTGTATCTGTAACAGCGGCAGATGGTGCTTTTGTTGGAAAAACGTTGCACTTTAAACGTTTGCTCTTTGGAATAAATTCTTCCAAATTTTCCCTTTTAATAGTACTTTTTCTGCTATTTTGCGGACTATTTCTTTTTCTACGCGCATCTTTAGCTTCTTTAGCTTCCATTATATATTGTGGATTTCTTATTGGCATATGTCTATTATGGCGGCTGTCCAAAATTTCTGGAAGCGTGCATTCGTAATAAAAACGTGTTAGGAAAGGTAGCATTTGATTTTTCCCAAAAAACATCGTCTCTTTTCACATCCACTGTTTTTATACTTTTTGGTGTCCATACGGCGAAAATGCAATAATCTCGCTGCGTTAGTGCTGGTGTACAACCTTGCTTTAAGGGTATTTAAGCTCTAAGCCGTAAGCGTTAAGTGACGTCATTTCCGTCTCGAAGACATTCCCGCGCAGTATTTAAGCTTTAGCCGTTAGATCTAAGCGAATTGCGCAAAACTCAATTCTTACGACCTAGAGCATAAAGCTTAAAACCGACGTATAGCGAAGAAGACGTTTTTTCGTGTCGGAGAAAATACGTCGTTCGTGGATATAACCTTGCTCGCCGATATAACCTCCGATATCTTGTTAAATAAGTTAATAAGTGAGTGATAATCGGCAATGGATGACATAGAGGAAACAATTAATGATGAAATCCTCATTACTTTGGTAAGAGAGAACCCGGTGTTGTATGACAAAAAACATCGGGATTATAAAAACCAGGAGGTGAAGAAAGACGCTTGGAATATGATACGAGAGGCGTCTGGAATATTATTATCAGGTATATTAATGTTTATTGACGTGCTTAAAAGTACGGTTTGTAATTTATCCATCCTAACCTCTTTGTTGTTTATACAGTTGAACAATTAGAGAGTAGATGGAATCAGCTGCGAACTCAACTTGGAAAAAAGTTGAGAGAAAGGAAAACCAAACCAGCCAGCGGATCAGGCGGAGGACCAGCAGCGAAGAAAGTGGAGTGGCATCTCATGGGAGCTATGTCATTTCTGATCCCATATATTGCTCACCAAAAGTGAGTCCAAGCATTTAATAAAAATTCTCACATTCATATCTTATTGAGGTAATAAACTTACACGTATGTTTATTACAGAGGCCGTAGTTCTTCTTGGGGAATTTACGTTCTGCTACACCACCCATGTCACCCAGGGCCTCTTCTCCTGTATCACTGCCACCAGTGCCGTCCAACCACCAAGGAGTGTCTCCAACCATCAAAGGGTGCATTGATTTAGTAATGAACGTTGATGATATCCCTATTGATATTGACGATAGTAGCAGCACAGCATGTGAGAGTGCTGCATGTGAAGACAGTACGAATCCTCAAAAGATTAAGTCAAAAAATTCTAGTGTAAAAAGGAAGAAAGTTGTTCCTGACTCAAATAATTTTGCAAAAAAGAAGCAAAAAAATGATGATGCTGTGAGTGGTCTCCTGGAGCAGTCAACCTCAGCTTTGAGCAACCTTGCCAAAACTGTACAGAATTCCATGTCTGAGTCTACTATTCTCAAAGTAGATGAGCAGAAGCATAAAAACCCTTTTGCTGAGACCATTTTTGTTGCATTCGATCAAGTGCCAGTGGTATAGCAAATAGATTGTTTAATTACTATATTGAACTTGATTAAAACTTACCAACAGTGAACCAAAAGCATGAAGAAACTGTACTGGATGAACTGGTTTATTATTTGTTTCGTCTTATGTTTTGCTTCCTCATAGAGGAAGCTTTGTTTTCGTAAATTCGTATATAAACCTTTGATTGCGTATAAAGTTGGCTCTAATCAACCAAATTTAAAAAAATTATATATAAAATAGGGGTAGAAGAAACCGAAGAAAAGATTGTTTTTTGAGTTTTTGATGTCAATATGTTCAGAGTGTTCTAAAACGTCGAAATATTGCATTTAAAAAAAATGTCCGTATGTATGTATGTGTGTGTGTATGTGTGTATGTATGTGCCAAATTTACCGAAATTTCTATAACTCCAGAACTAATCAACCAAATCTTAACGAATTATATATGAAATAGGGGTAGAAAAGACTGAAGAATATAATAGAATTAATAAAAATTGTTAATAATAAAGGGGTTACCGATTTCTGTTTAAAAAAACAACCAAGTTTACTCAAATTTTTATAACTCAAGAATTGATTAACCAAATTTTAAAGAATTATATATGAAATAATGGTAGAAAAGACTGAAGAATATAATAGAATTAATAAAAATTGCTAATAATAAAGGGGTTATTGTTTTTTTTTAACGTAACGTTTTAAACTTCACTCTAAACTTGTCACGTGTGTATCTTCGAAGATAGCCGCGTGTGTACAGACAAATGTACGCGCAGAAAGTAAAGCGGACATCTTGGTGATATCTTGGTGACAGTTAGTGACAGTGAAATAACGTGCAATTAGAGTAACTCCGGTATTTACGCCGACATACGCAAAAAGTAAAGCGGACATTTTGGTGATATCTTGGTGATTACGTCAGTATTTACAGTATTTACGCCGAGCGGGGATTTACGCATAAAAGATAGAAGGAATCAAGGTATTTACTCGCAATTATTCTGTTCTGTTATGTGCTTTATGTTAGAAATGTCCGTGGTTGCTCTAATTTCCGTAAATTTTGAGATATCGAACTTATGTTTTTTTATGGATAGAGTATCATTAAAGGAAGATTGTTATATAATTTGGCGAGAATCGGTTACCGATTTCTGCTTAAAATTTTGTTAAGTACATATTCTCCATTTAATGTCAACGATATTTGAACGTTTATGTATTTTTCTTCTAGATATTGATGTATGTTAATGTATTTTGCAATTATAACATTTTATAAGTAGCAAACGCTATTTCTATAAGATGTATATATATATATTATACATGTATATGCATAAAACTTCAAATATATTATACCATATGTACGTATATGGGTGTTTCTACGTAAATAGCGTTTTTTACTGTCCAAGCTTGTTATATGTTCATGATTGAGAGGAGGGTAAGCAAGCGTTGTGAAAGTTCACTACTGCATCGTATTTGAAGTATCGCACAATAATCTGTTAATTGGGGAGTGGCTTATCCAATGGAAACATGCAGAAACTCCTAAAAATGTCAGTTACCTGGCCTGTCCATTGTCGAAAATTCTCTATTCCAGTTACACTTACTCCCTCCAATTGCAAACTCAATTGAAAATTCCCCATGTTCATTCAATCATAATATAGAACTAAGATTTTAACATCGTTATTAAACATAAATCTCCCTTTGGAACCGAAAAAACCGGCTTCAAACTTGGTCCGGACATATGGAGTAAAATTGCACATTTTGAATTTTACCGCGGTTCCGCCATGTTGCATCGATTCAATGGGAGTCTGGTGTGGAGATTTCAAGAATTGGACATCAGGTGTGTTGTTTACATTGTTGGTGGTTGGTTGTTTTGAGCGTGATACTATCGTAATCGTGTATTTCACTTGAGAAAAGGTATGTCATAAAATTACGTGTCATTTGCCTGGCACATCTTTTTTTATTATATCGCAGTAAATTTTTCCTTCTAGTGGTAAAATTCTGATGATATTCGGTAGGCTAAACTTAATTTTTAATGGAAATTGGTTTACGTCAATTCAGAAGAAAGTGAGATTAATTCAACCATGAAATGTCAGTCTACTGGCATGTCATTCACCTGGCCATTCATGGGTTTGACGTTGAAATAAAATCAAACACGGTAAAAAACGTTGAAATAAAATCAAACACGGTAAAATACGGCGAAATAAAATCAAATACGGTAAAATACGGCGAAATAAAATCAAATACGGTAAAATACGGCGAAATAAAATCAAATACGGTAAAATACGGCGAAATAAAATCAAATACGGTAAAATACGGCGAAATAAAATCAAATACGGTAAAATACGGTGAAATAAAATCAAATACGGTAAAAAACGTTGAAATAAAATGATTTTTATATTTACAGATGGTTAAAAAAGCGACTCCACGATGTGGAGTCGCTCCAGAAAATGTGTCAAAAATGAAGCCACAAATAGCAACCAAATCAGCAAAATCTCAAGAAAGAAAAAAGTCAAGAAAAAAGATTAAAAAAAACAAGGACATTGATGTTCGTCGAGAAGAGAGATTAAGGAAGAAAAGAGAGGCCGAGAGAGCTAGAATGAAGAAAATAAAGGAAGACCCTGTGCAAAAGGCCATTTTTGTACAGAAGATGAAAGAGAAATATAGAAAAAGAAAACTCGAGGATAAAGTAAAAAGTATCACTGAGTTAACTACAAAAAAGAAGAAAATTCGTCGTGCAAAACAAAATGCATGGAAAAGGAGTTCTAGGATGAACATAAAAATAAAGGAATCTCAATCCCAAACAACTGACAAGAACAACAATGATTCTATGTCCAAACAAGCCAAGGTGGGAGTAAAGCGAAGGGCCAAAAACATGAGAAAGTGTTATCGAGAAAATCAAAAACTGATTGAAGAAAATAAGATATTGAAAAAAAAGTGGATAAATACAGAAAGAGGATTGAGAGGTGTAAGAAGAAAAAACCTGTGTTAACTTCTCCCGCTTCTAACGTGAACAAATTTTTAAATGGACGACGTGTGGACGATGACATTAAAAAAAGACTCGTCGCCAATGAAGTTCTAACTCAACAATTAAAAGAATCCTACAGGGATTCCAAAAACGACAAATTTAAGCAAATTTTTGGGAGAGTGCTATGTGGTAAAATTGTGAAAAAATATCGCAATTTAGCTTTTGTGAAGAAACAAATTGCTCCGGTTGAGTCGAGAAGAATACCTCAACATGAAGACCCACTGAAATTCGTCAGAAGATCGAAACAGAGTCTACAGTTCCTCAAAGAAAAAGTTAAAAAATTCTTTGTTGAAAATTCCATTATTGATCCTGGGAAAAAACATTGTAAGAGAGTTAATGGTGAATTAACCTCTAGGCACTATATGACTGCCAGTGTCAAAGATTTGCACATCAAGTTTTGTGCTGCAGCCTCTATTCGAGTGAGTTACTCGTTTTTCGCACGATATCGCCCCTCATACTGTGTTGAGCCAAAAATTACGGGAAGAGACACCTGTGCTTGTTACATTCATGAAAATTTCCGACTTTTATTGAATGCCTTTCATAAGATAAAAATTATTGAAGAAAACTCGATACAACAACTAATCTCTTCTATGACATGCAGTGAAAGGTCAGAGAATTGTCTCTCCAGGGAATGCAGCAATTGTAAGACCAAAACGGTGAACATAAATCTTCAAGACATAAAGTGTACTAGTGATGAAATGAGCTACATGAAGTGGGAGGCCTCAACAGTGAAACGCATAAATGAAAAAACTCAGAAACCTATCAGCATCGTCATGACTAAGAAAAATAAAAAAATCTGTCAAATTCAAGAAGGGATTGACGTGTTCAAAAATGAGTTGAAACTTCTGATGGCTCACGAATTCCGAATCCGTCACCAGGACACAATCTTGAAGGAGGTGATACAAAATTTGAGCAACGAAGAAATGTTTCTAATTATTGATTTCAGTGAGAACTACGCGATCAAATATGGCACCGAAGTTCAGGCGGTGCATTTTGGGGCGAGTAGGGAACAATCGACTCTACACACAGGCATGTTGTATACTGCAGGTTTCCACGAAGGTTTTGCAACTTTATCACAAAGTCTCAGACATGATCCTGTGGCGATTTTGGTTCATTTGAAAAAAATTATGGATCATTATCTCTTCCAATTCCCAACAGTGAAGAAACTCCACTTTCAAAGTGATGGTCCAACTACCCAGTATCGAAACAGGAAAATGTTTTACCTCATTACTCAGGTTCTCCCTGGATGCTATCCGCAAATTCATTCTATCACGTACAATTTCAGTGAAGCAGGGCATGGAAAAGGAGCAGCTGATGGGATTGGGGGCAGATTGAAAAAGTCAGCCGATGATGTAGTAAAATATGGAGGTGATATTCCCGATTTTGAGACTCTCGTTTTGACCCTTCGTACTCGAGTTAAAACGGTTCACATAGATGTTGTCACGAAAGAAGAAATTCAGAACATGGACTCTGTTTTGCCAACTCAAGTGAAGACTTTCGTGGGCACGATGAAAGTGCATCAATATTGCTGGGCAAGAGAGAATTGTGCTAGCGTTCGGTTCAATTCATTGAGTTGTTTCGATTGTTCCCCAGAACTCACTTGTTCTCACTTTTCGATAGGTTCAATTAATTATGACGTTCCATTGGCAGTTCCTAAACGAAGAAAAATGGGAATTGAACAACCTGAAGTCGATCGTTCGAGCGAGAAGTATTTGAAGAAAAGCAAACGAGGTGAAAATCCCGAAAGAGGACGTAAGAAAAAAGAAGAGACAATTGAAATCCGTGAATCTATTCATAAAGTGATTGAATCTAAACCGTTAAGAAGAAGCTCTCGGTATGCGATTTTTCATTCTAAAATCTTTCTAAAACCTACCTCTCACTGTTTTATTTTTTATTTATCTGTCACCTTTATTTTTTTCATCATTTTCAGACTCCGAAAGCAGTGATTGTCTTTCACACAACTGATATCTTTCAACACCTTATCACTAATCCCTATTCTTTATTAGTTCACTCTTCATTAGTTCCAGTCTTTCAGAATTATTTCTGTGATCAATAAGGTTACACAGTGAGATAAAGTAATGAAATTGAACTGTGATATACGAAAGTGATATAGTAGTTATAGAAAACTTAAGGAGAGTCGTTTCTATTTGAAAAAAAATTCCGTGTTTAGGAAAAAAGGAATTAATAGTATTCAATAAATGTTCAAATGAATAAATTTTTTTAATTTGTTGGTGAAAATGGGGTATTTTTATTAAATCACGAAGTCAACTGACAGATTTCCAATTCCTTGACGTCAATATTTATGTAAGAATATCAAAATCTGCTAATTCCATACGAAAATGGTAAACCGGCATTTATCAAATTGAATTTTTTTGCTAATTGTGAATTTATCTCGGGAATAAGTAATTTTAGGAATTTTTTTGACATTTCCTCTCAAAATCACTCATTGTTGAGGTAATTCAATATTTTACTAGACATGCAAAGTCGACTCATTACCGCACTTTACCAGATCACTGATGAATAAGCCATTACTTTCAGGTTTTTGATGTTGTAGTACGCTGGCTTTCAGGGTATGTTTCTGCTTCTATATTCACTCAAAAACAGGAAAAAAAAAATTTTTTTAGGTATGTTTGAAATTGAGAGATTTGCAATCTGAAAAAACGCTATTTACGTAGAAACACCCATATATGAAAAATTGAAGAAATGGCGCATACACACACAAGAAACAATAACTCATTATAAACATACTTGAAGAATTATTTATTTCTTTATCTAGTAATTAGTCTTCCAAGAAAATCATAATATTTGTATTTGTATTTGTTGATGCTTCTGTATGTATTATATTATTTAGTAAATCTATAATATTCAAATAGCTATTATAAAATAATAAAAATAATCTTTAAAAATTTATATTACTGCATGCATGTTATTACACAGTCATGATACCACAGCGATGGATACATGCTTTCTCTTATCACTATTGGCTGAACATAAAGACAATCAGGCACTTTTTTGGTTAAATAATTGTTGATTAGGAGAAAGAAATAACTTTAATTAATTCCATTAATTTAACAAGTTATTTATTAAAGTAATGAGTTATTGTTTCTTGCGTGTGTATGTGCCATTTCTTCAATTTTTCACATATATACGTACATATGGTATAATTCCGGGAAAAAAAGAACCCTTATAATGTATTATATGTTCATATAAGAAGCGGTCTTATATGCTTATACATATATGAATTTTGGCCTGATAAGAACTTATATGGTCATATATGGTTATATAAGATTATATAAGGACAAATAAAAAATATCTCTTATAATGTCTTATATGCTTATATAAGAAGCGATCTTACATGTTTGTGGCGGTTCGCGCCACCAATGGTACACGCCCGCGCAGTAACTGTATTACCGGCAGTTCGCAGCCACGCCGCTAGGCGTCGTATCGCCCATACATTCTCTCAAATTCAAGATTCGACACCGACGTGTATGTAAAGAGACCCCTTACGGGTCCAAGGCAAATATTTTCAGGCGCTAGTCGCCTAAGGGCAAAGCGCTCGGACGCTAAGCCTACGTTACGGCGCTAGTCGCCCGACACAGCGCAAGACGCTCGTCGACCCTCACGGCGCACAGTCGCCTGCGACGCAGCGCTAAACGCTCGCCGAACTCTCACGGCGCACGGCCGCCTGGCATAAGGCGCGAGACGCCAGCCAACCACGGCGCACGGCCGCCTGACATAAGGCGCGAGACGCCAGTCAATCACGGCGCACGGCCGCCTGGCACGGGCGCTAGACGCCAGCCAACCACGGCTCACGGCCGCCTGGCGTAATATACGCGTGGTCGCCCCAATCCTGGCGTCCCACGCTGCCACTGATAAACCGGCAGAAAGCAAAACGCCGCGTTTATTCGAGGAACGGTTCACCTCTGGTAAAAAGGATGAAGATCCTACCAGGCGACGTCGGACTCGGCCGCTGCCTCTCCAGGCCATCTCGATGAGAAAGCGGGAACATACGCTCTCATCTGCTACCTCTGAGGTAACGAGTGTGACCAGCACGTCCTCTACCTCTGTAATCCAATCTCGCGTTGATCCCCCTAAACGCTTTAAAACTGGACCAACCGGAGTTTCGACTAGCAACGAGAAGCAAACACGCGACGTCGGTACCTTAACAGACCCTGAGCACCTAACACGGGATGCCACAGTTTCGTCAACGATAGCCACCCAGACGAGTCCAGAAAAGGCGAAGGTCGACACAGCCACGCAGACGAAACAAAGGGCAGGACTACGCGTAAAAGCTAAAACACTGACACATAGAACACATGTAAATAAAATGTAAATATATTCTATTGGTTAAAACATATATGCAATTGTCGCCTCCATTTCTAACCTCCTTGCGATTCACGATCCTTGGGCTAACTCCTACTCACGTAATAACGGATAAGTTAGAATAAGGTAGATAACCGCATTAATAAAAGTAGTAACGCCCATAATGTTCATATATGAATTTTGGCCTGATAAGAGCTTATATGGTCATATATGATTATGTTAGATTATATAAGATTATATAAGATTATATAAAATTATATAAGAACATATGTATTTAAATAAGTTTATACTTTGAGATGCAATATTGTAATCTGATCATATATAATCTTATATGACTATATAAGTTTATATGTAATTATATTTTTAGTTTAAATTATAAGAAATTGTTATTTTCAAATATTATTTTTTAAGTGTGCCACTTCTTTATTATTAAAGAGTTGGACTCCATGATACAAAAGTTGTGCCGTTTCATAGCGCGAGATACTGCGCGCGGTACATGTCTCTTGATACCGTTCTTATATACCATTGTTCGTCAAATTTTAAATACGAGAAACAGATCCTATTAGATGCCATCTATCGGATATTTTGAGAAACAATATTATGATCTGATCATATATAGTCTTATATGACTATACAGGGTATCTCTAAAATCTGACCCAGCCCTTTAGATCTCGGAAACGGCTTTAGATATGGAAAAATGTTTCAGATAAAAGTTGTAGGATATAAAGGGGGACAGATGATGAAAATATAAACTTGACCTTGAGTAGTTATAATAAGAGAGTTCTAACTAGGGAGCTCCGAGGGGGGGTGAGGGTATCAAATTTCGCGGAGGGTGAGGGGGAGGGAGGAGGGGCGGGGTATCGGGTTACACAAGGGTATCGGGTTACAAGAAGATAACGCGGGGGGGAGGGGGGTATCGGATTACACAAGGGTATCGGGTTACAAGGAGATAACGCGGGGGGATGAGGGGGAGGGGGGATGGCGGGGTATCGGGTTTCAAGGATATCGGATTTCAAGGATATCGGATTTCAAGGATATCGGATTTCAAGGATATCGGATTTCAAGGATATCGGATTTCAAGGATATCGGATTTCAAGGATATCGGATTTCAAGGATATCGGATTTCAAGGATATCGGATTACGAGGGGCAAGAGGGGGGGATGACCTTGGCATACCACGTGTATGACTCATATCCGGTATGACTCATATCCGA
Source organism: Temnothorax nylanderi (assembly GCF_030848795.1). Classification (NCBI taxonomy): domain Eukaryota; kingdom Metazoa; phylum Arthropoda; class Insecta; order Hymenoptera; family Formicidae; genus Temnothorax; species Temnothorax nylanderi. Next base: position 54,952 of record NW_027249932.1, read on the forward strand.
GATGACTCACCGGGATGACTCACCCGCGCCGCGGGGTCCGCGTTCGCGGTCGCGCCGCGGGCCCGCGTGGGGGTCCGCGGGGTCCGCGTGGGGGTGCGCGTCGCGCCGCGGGGTACGTTCGCAACGACGCCGTTAGGCGGCGCACAATGGGTAAAACTAACTCGATAGCGCACTGCGTAGGAGCGTGTTTTGTCGATGACGCGTCGAACCTGTCTTAACATGTTCGTCGTAAACAACATTTTTCTGGGAAAAGGGGGATGTTATCGCGTAGACTAAACAATTTCGCGCTAATTTTTACGAAGCAGTTCGCGAGACAAAGGAAAAAATGACGTCATCGGGACGATGATCGACCCGATAACGCGTCGAACCTGTCGGAACATGTTCGTCGTAAACATTTTTCTGGGAAAAGGGGGGTGTTATCGCGTAGACTAAACAATCTATCTACGCAGTACGTAAAACAATCTACGCAGTATGTAAAACAATCTACGCAGTACGCGAGACGAAGGAAAAAATGACGGATCGACGATAATCGACCCGATGACGCAACGAAGCGATGATAAAAATTAAGGTAGGGATGGACATGCACGCAAAAAAATTACATCGTTCATTTAGTTGTAAAAAAAGCCTGTTTATTTAACTCTTCTTTTTTTACACAATATATATTACGTACTAAAAAACTAAAGCTGCGAGCTCACAATCGATGAGCTGATTTGTATTGAACGCATCGCTAGCGTATATTACATTCGACGCTTCCTTGGGATCCGTGACAGTGGACGCGATATCGGAAAACTGCGCAAACTTTGCATCGACTGCCGCAAGTATTTTGACCAATCGATCGAATCTTGCATCGATGCATCGATCGAGATCGAACATACGATGCAACGTCGATTCGGTCATCATCAAGCGTACGTTTACAGATTCGAGACGTATGAGTTTGACGTTATTAACCGACGTACAAACTCTCACCGTTAGCAGTCCAACGTTTATAAAACTGTGGACTGTGGATATCTTTGTAGTCATTGCGAAAGAAATTCTGAATGTTTCGCCGTTGCTCATAGAGTGCCTTCCACGTTTTGAGAGATAACAGCAGTTCCTTTCCGCGATGATCTCCAACGGCGATCTCCACGTAACTCGGTGGGCCAACGTTGATGCCAATTTCGAGGAATTTGTATCCCGTAGCTGTCAACGCGTATCGTCTGCCGAGTATACGTACCGCGCGACGCTCCAACGAAATGCTGTATAAAAAGAAATGAAATTAGTTTTTTTTTCATAAGTATTACAATTTGCAAAGATATAAAAACTGGGGGAGGCTCTATATGTTTTTTTCTTAAAAGAAACTTACCTATTACATCTGTTCTCACACGACTGAGTTTCAACGTCGTGAATCGGCACGTAATAATTCACGGCATTCGCGCGTTTTCCACCATTGTTGCTGTTGCTGCTGCTGCATCCTTCAAAAGAGAACATTTTTTCTCTCGACTCTGAAAAGTTGTGACCGTCAGTACAAGCGATCGCGACAAGACTGATCATATAAAATTAATCGAGTATACGCGGCAATACCGACATTCCAAAAGTAATAATGTGTTGGGGGAAAGGGGGAGGGGGAATTAATGTTTATAATCGAACCTGTCGGGACATGTTCCGTAAACAAATTTTTTCCAGGAAAAGGGGGGTAGTTGTCGCGTAGACTAAACAATCTATCTACGCAGTACGTAAAAAACAAAGGAAGAAATGACGTCATCGGGACGATGATCGACCCGATAACGCGTCGAACCTGTCGGAACATGTTCGTCGTAAACAATTTTTTTCTACTCTAACGGTGATGATGGGGGAGGGGAAGGGGAGTAAGAAATAAAACATTATAAAGTTATATATAATTTATTTTTTAATTTTGGCGATTATCGTTATACGTTAACAATGTATTTCATTGGAAATGGACGTTGGCGTCGCGCGCGACCACCAGTTAAATAGTTTTATTACATTTTGTAACGCGCAATTCTTGGCATGTTTTCCGCATCGCATAGTATTGGTGTCGTCTAGTTTATTCAAAGATTCGATATCTTCGTAATGCGCATCCAGAGTCTCGACGATTAGGTTTTTTCTCGCATAATTCTCCAGCAGATCCACCAGCCATTCTCGTTTCTGACATCCCTTGACGTACACGAAAGTCGGCATCTCGTCGTCGTCGTCGTCGTCATCTTCTTCTTCTACACCAAGCACGGCCGATGTATTTTTATTTAATTTAATTTATTGCGATGCTTATAGTGGGGATACAGTCGTGGGGAGTATAAATATGTAAAGAGAGCACGCAAATGGTGAGGCATCAACACGCGTTGTTTCCAAGCCTACCAGTGGAGATCAATGTTAAAATGTAAAATAGACATACAAAGTGGTGGATTCGCTCACGAGAATAAAATTTTAAACTTATATACTAAACAGTGGAGATCAATGTTAAAATGTAAAATAGACATACAAAGTGGTGGATTCGCTCACGAGAATAAAATTTTAAACTTATATACTAAACTTATATACTAGATGCGCAACATACAACTCGCACACAGATGTGCACGTGTGCGCGTTAGTAGACACGACATCGTGTAAGCAAATTAGTGATGCGCAGGTTGAGATGCATTTCTGGTAGGAAGTGCAGTCGACAAAATGAAAGCGGACGTAGATGTACGAAAAGAAGACAAAGAGGATAAGGATCTTATGGTAGAGGAAAGGTCATTGAAATATTTGACTGCACAGTAGGAGAAGGAAGCGCGAAACTTGGCAGAGTGAGGCGATGGAAAGGAAAGAAGGTCAGGGTAACGAGTATTCGGGGCATCATTGGTATGGAGCTCGGAATTCAGATGCAAGAGACGACGAAGGTACGGAGGAGTATTAGAGTGAAGGAGACGGAAAACCAGGCAGCAGAGATGAAGCACAAAGCGTTGTTGGATTTTTAGCCAACAGGAGCTAGAATAGAGTGGGGATATGTGGTCAAACTTACGTACACCATAGGAGAAGCAGAGACATGAATTCTGAATGTATTGGATACGATTTAGGAGTTGTTGGTTGAGTGCTGAAATATAAACGACGTCAGCGTAGTCGAAGAGTGAGATGACAAGCGATTGGGTAATATGAAGCTTTTGGGAGGTGGAGAGGATGTGCCGGAAAGGATAAAGAAGACGAAGACGAGCAATTGAGGACGATAGAGGTATAGGCACAGAGTTTAAAGAAAGGTCAAAGGAATCAAGCTGAGCTAGAAGGACTGAGGAACCGGCAATGAGAAGTGAGGACTTAGAAGGGTTAAGATGCAGTGCGTTTGAGGATGCCCATTTAGCTAGAGCTTTGAGGTCATCGTTTAATGCAGAGATGGTGGCAGAGACGTCGGTTAGGCGGAATGACTTGCGCAAATCACGTCGTCTGCGTATTTTAGAAGCTCGGCGAAAAAAGGAGTGGAGGCCAGATCAGCAATAAAAATGATGAACAGTAGTGGACCGAGCACGGACCCCTGAGGTACGCCTGACAGAACAGCGCGAGAAGGGGAGAAAATAGGTAAAGGATTGTACAGAAGGACGCGCTGAAAGCGGTTTAATAGGAACGATTTCATGAAGGACAAGGCAGAGGGAGATAAGCCGTAGTACTTGAGCTTAGCCAGAAGGAGATGAGGGTCGACTGTGTCGAACGCCTTCGTGAAATCAAGTGTAATCAACGCTGTGAGGAGACCTGAGTCGAAACCACGAAGGACGGAGTCGGAGAAGTGGAGAAGTTCAGTTGTGGTGCTGTGCATGCCAC
>NW_027249933.1:0-58703 GCF_030848795.1 Temnothorax nylanderi
CGACTTTAAGTCGGTGGTTTTTGCGACATTCGCCGACTTCAAGTCGACTTAAAGTCGACTTTCGTCCTTAAAAATGTCGACTTTTCTGCCAAGTCAGTTTCGGTAGAAGTCGACTTCAAGTCGACTTAAAGTCGACTTTTTGCTCTTAGGGATTCTTATTTTCGCCAGGGTGCGTATCGTCTCTGCCATGTAGGAAGCAGATTCTCGAGAATTTAAAAAATGTATTAAGGCTCCTGGGGCCCGATTCTCTAACGACAAACGTATTCGTAAACTCTGCTCTAACAGAAAAGCTGCAAGCTTATTGGCTAAAAACTGTGTGATAGCCAATCAATTTGCAGCCTTTCTGCTAGAGCAGAGTTTGCGCATACGTTTCTCGTTAGAGAATCGGGCCCCTCATCGACATATAGTATGGACTACGCGATCCCTATATAAAAGCTTTCAAAAAGTGTCCGGTAGAGTTGACCTCTACCTCGTTCCCTCTTTGTCTGTACGCACTGGATAGAAAAAGACAGCTTGACCTCTACCAGGCGCTATCTCTTTTCTTCCACCGGTGTGAGTCGCCGGTCATATTTTTCTATACCTGTGCGCAGTCCATACTATATGTCGATGGGGCCCCTGTTCATTCATTGCAGCCATCTTGAATTGATGACGTCAAAAGCGAAAAAATATTTCATGAAAATTCTTACAACGTACATTAAAATAAGAATATTTTTTAAATAAAATCGCGTTTGTGTAATCGATATATTTGTAAAATATACCAAAAACTCCCCTATTGTGTAGATAATCAATAACCCATATATGTCGAATTGAATTGTACCTAATCAAGGACGAAAACAAGCTGTTTTACAATTGCCGAATTGAAATAAATATTTGCTTTCACATATTAAATTATAATAGATGGGAATTCTCGGTATATTTTAACACGCACTACAATTATTTTAAATATAAAAACACTGCAGTAAAATGAAAAATGACGCTGTATGTTACAAGAATAATTTAGCTTTTTAACGTCATTTTCATGTTTTATAAGAATTATAAGTTACAATTTTGCCAAGAGTGACGCTGTATGTACTGTCAACATAAACTTGGCAATCGAGCTAGCAGGAGCCTTACGTGAGCTTGCAATAGAAAACATTTACAGAATAACACGTTAGAAAGTGTCTAACGTAGATCTTTGACGCACACATTAAAAGGTTACAGAATAGACTTGTTCTGTATACATTTTATACTTATAGTCATCTGTACATTTTCACGCACGCACGTATTCATGTTTAATCCGACTACAATTTTAAATAAGAGGAGAGCATAATTTCTAAGTAAATTTTCTATTAACTCAATAAATAAGTTACTTAAGTATGTTAAATAATTCAATAAATAAGTAACTTATATGAATCGTAATTTAAATGTTTACAAAATTTTCTATGTATTTACTGTCTACATTGTTTGTAAGACCATTACTGCATCAATTATTCGTTGCAATTCGCCTTCGTTATTCGCCAACTTTTCCTTGTTATTCTTTTGAACATCAAGAGGTACCTTTACATCATAATCGGGCACAGCTAAATCCTGTTTCAATTTTTGTATAATCTCGACTAATTGTCCTTTCTTTTTTTGTAACTTTTCTAACTCTTTCTTTGGGTCAATCAAACCCTACAAAATACATTTATATAATAAATATATAATAATAATTAAAGTAAAAGTATATAATATGGTGTAATGTGTTTACCTTTAGTAATAGATGCACTTGAACTTTGTCGGTTACAGTAACAATAGCACAGCCTACCGGTGGTTTTCGCGTGCTGAGAGTAGAATATGCAAGAGTTTCTATGAGTAATTTATACCGAATAATCTTCTCCTTTAAAGCCGAATCACTACACACGACATACGCTTCAGTTTTCGTTTTATTCGGTAAATTGTAAGTTGCGCGGGCAGATCGAACATTTTTAATTATTTTTTGCGCAAAGTCAACGTCCTTTTCGACCTCTCGGTTTCTCCAACGACACTGAAATACATCAGACATGTCGCAGCTATGGCACTGACTTTAATCACGCGTCATAATCGCGGTTGTAAACATATAATTACCTACCTTGGCATCATCTGGATATGGACTTACACATATACTTGGATATATTAGCTTCTTACGAGGTAAACGTTGATAAAGCTCTTCCGTTATAAAGGGCATAAACGGGCTCAACAAACGCAACCCCACATCTAGCGTTATAAATAATACTTTTTGAGCGGCTAATTTAGCCGTATTATCTTCGCTTTGGAATATTGGCTTGAGGTATTCCTAGTAATAGACATGTAAATTGTTGTATAAAAAGATTTTTTCCCCGTGTCCCATAATGTACCATAACATAAAAAAATCAATTATTACTGACCAGATAAATATCACACAAGTCATATAGCCATAAATTGTAACAGGTAGAAGTAGCTAATGCAAAATCATACTGTTTTATTGCTTCGTCGCAAGTCGCGGCGGCATAACTAACTCGTGATAACATCCATAAATCTACATTTGTCTCATTCCCAATCAGCTATAATAGGAAAATGTGTTACGAGTACAGTATTTTTGCTAATTTTTCTAAACAAAAAGGTGTTACTTGTATATTAAATAAAGCTTTACCTCAAATGTATCGTCATTATTGCGTTGATGCTTGTTAACGTATGCAAGTTTCGGTATCATTTTATTTTGTTCCGCACGAAACACAGCCTTTTCTTCAGCCGTAAATGTGGCGACATGGTCATACCAACGTTTAATGTGCAGATGCCTTGCAAGATCAATGTTTAATTCCTTCAATGATCGATGAACTGACGAGTCAAGTTGCGAAGGTGTATAACCATCAAGGTACGGGTAATCCGCCAAGTAATTATTTAGCGCCTCCTGCACGCACGATTCATTCAAAGTCCACTGATACCACTGACTATCTCCAACCATGTCAATACAATTTGCGTTATTGTATTTCTGGCGTAAAAGAATTTACAATTACATATTTGATATTTTACAATAGTCAGAACATGGGTGACTTTCGTAAAATATTAAAATTTACCTTATCATTTAAATTGTCACATTTAAATTGAGATCCAAGACAGGTAAGTGCGAATTTTGTAGCGTTCCATATCTTGTTGCAAAAGAATCTGTATCCTTGTACGCGGAATATATCAAGATTTATATCTCGCCCTTGAGTAGTATAGGCACAGAGAGCGAATCGCAGAGCATCCGTTCCACATTCGGGAATGCCTTGCGGATAATCACGCTTTTGACCTTCTTGAGCTCGTTCAAGCTCTTTTGGATCCAGGTTGGAATCTAACAATTGCCTTTGGAGATCCTGAAAAAAAACAAAACATTCTTGATTTAAAAAGAAATTATGGAACATGTAATAAATAGCAAGTCATTCTTCCTACACACTTCTAAAGATATTCCTTTAATCACATCCATAGGATCTATTACATTTCCCAAGGATTTACTCATTTTTCTTCCATGTGCATCTCTCACCATCGCGTGCAGATATACTTCTCTACAAGAGAGATAGATCATTATTTCTTCATACAAAAAAATATAGATGTTGAATGCATTTAACATACTTGAAAGGCAGCTGTTTCAACAATTTTTGACCCATAAAGACCATCCTGGCAACCCAAAAGAAGAGTATATCGTGGCCAGTTTCTAATAGCGTACCTGGATAAAACGCCTTGAGCTCAGGAGTCTGAAAAAATACATTCCGACATAGAAGTTCTTTACTTTAAATTTCATAAGCTCAATCGCTTTGTTTCTTAAGGCTCCTGGAGCTCTATTCTCGAATCGTTTTCATGAAACTCGCATGCGAAATTCAATGCTTTTCAAATAGAAAATCGCATACGAAAATCATTAGAGCAGGCTCAAGAATACGGTCCCTGGGCTCTTTCCCGACATCTCGTGAGATGTGACGTCAGAAGCGAGAAACGTTGAGAATTCTTGCATGCCATTTCCAAATAAAAAGGTATTTGCATAAAATAACACTTCAGATCACTTCAGCACACTTCGAAAATACTCCGAGTTCGGGTTAGGTCTACCCCTTTCTCTTGACAGTTAATAAACAGCCGTAAAATGAACGTAATACGAAACCTAAAGGGAAAGGAAAGGAATGCAACTCGGAGTATTTTTGAAATGTGCTGAAGTAATCTGTAGTATTATTTTAAACAAATATCTTTTTATTTGAAAATACCATGCAAGAATTTTCAACGTGTCATTTCTCGCTTCTGACGTCACATTCCAACATGGCCGCGACGAGTACCCAGGAGCCTTAATTCACTGTATTATGGCATACATACTTCGTCTGGCCAACCAAAGACAGAGAATGGAAAAAGAGCAGAAGAGAACCAAGTGTCTAATACATCAGGATCTTGCTCCGCAATAATGTCGTTTACGTTAACGTCCAATTTCTTAGCCGCTTTCTCTTTAGCCTCAGCCTCGGAATGCGCACTTACCCAATATTCATCTATCTATATGAGATTTTTTATTCATTATGTGTAATCTGCTTAAAAATCATTCAGTACAAAAAAGCCTACAATTTTTGAAGATTACATAAAAATTACCTTCTTTGCGTTCATAGAAGAACTAGTAGACTTAATTGCATAGGCAGGAATGCGATGGCCCCACCAGAGCTGACGCGAAATACACCAATCTCTGATACCATCCATCCAAATATACCAAGTTTTCTTAAATTGTTCTGGAATTATTTTCAGAGCACCCATACTTACCGCTTCCCTAGCTTGAGCAGCCATTTCGTCACACTTGACATACCTGAGTACGAAAAAAAATCAAATAAATTTCTTAAAAAAAGGTTAACAAACACAAAGGTTCAGTACACAATGCGTTAACCTACCATTGTGGCTTCACGAGAGGTTCGACCACATCTTTCGATCGACTACATATGGGTATTACCATTGGATTGTCTTTTCTACTGATCAACAGGTTTCTTTTTGTCATCTCTTTAATGATAGCTACTCTGGCTTCAAATCTTTTCATTCCCTGTAATCAAGGGCTATTTAATTCGTGTACATTTACTTTGGTATTTATATAATAAAATCTCTCGAAAAAGTTCTCTATATTATATCTATAAAGAGAAATATGATACCGTAAATTCGCCATAGTCTCCAATAACATTTCCATCATCGTCAAAAATGTTGATAAATGGCAGATTATGCCTCTTTCCAACCTCATAATCATTTGGATCATGGGCTGGCGTAATCTTTACAGCACCTGAGAAATAGTTCAGTTATCCTTGACCTACTTTCACCACAATGTTACTTTCACAATAGCTTAACTTTCAGTACATTTGCTGATTTATCAAACTAGTTATATGTATACCAGTGCCAAATTCCATGTCGACGAACTCATCTCCTATAATGGGTATATGCCTGTCGCAAAATGGATGCTGCACATATTTTCCAATATATCGTACGTATCTACTGTCCTTTGGATGCACTGCAACAGCGGTATCTCCTAACATAGTTTCAATGCGAGTGGTTGCCACAATTATTTTGTCTTCCGAATCAAGGAGCTGATAAGCGAAAGATACCAAAATACCAAATTCCACTTTCTTTTCGTAGCCAGGTATAGAAAGCAGAGTCCGTCCACTTAATTCCACTTTATCAACCTTTTTTCAACAAATATATTTTTAATAAAGATTTTCAAATTGGTCATTGTACATATACATTTAAAATATACATTTGTTAAAGAAATATCTATCATCTACATAGTACTCACTTCAATATCCGATATCGCACTTTTTAAAGCGCACGACCAATTAACTAAACGATTGCTGCGATAAATAATACCTTCATCATGCAAGCGCACAAATGCCTCTGTTACGGCTTTACACAATTTAGGATCCATTGTAAAACAAGCACGGCTCCAATCAAAGGAACCGCCTATCTTCCTCAATTGCGAATAAATTCTATCGCCTTTTCTGAAAAATATTTCAAATAGATAACCCGATTAAATATTATATATACATATTACATTTTGTTTTCCATGTAATTGTACAAGTTGTTTTAATAAATGTTTTGTTTACAATTTTACTTACTCATATTTCCATTGCCATATTCTCTTGATAAATTCTTCTCTACCAATATCATGACGAGATTTCTTTTCTTCCTTCCACAGCTTTTTTTCTACAACTACCTGGGTAGCAATACCCGCATGATCACAACCCGGATTCCAGAGTGTTGTACGACCTTTCATACGGTTCCTATATTAATTACATTAACAATTAGAAATCCAACGACTGCAGTTCTATCTTTTAGAAAGTGTCAAATTATATCCTAAATTCATATAACATTTATACCATCTGGTAATAGCATCTTCTACAGCGTTAGTCAGAGCATGTCCAAGATGTAAGAAACCAGTTACGTTAGGCGGTGGTATTACCATTACAAATTTTCCCTTTGGATTTTCCTCCAATACTTTTTTCTAAGATGAAATTTTAACGTATACAGATAAGTACGCTTTAAATCCAATGATATTACATATATTTCAATTTCTATCTTTTCCAATGTTTCGTTTACTTACTCCATATTCTGGTTTAAAAAAACCTTCCTTTTCCCACCAAGGATACCATGCAGCTTCCACATATTGCGGACTATACGTATCTGGCATTGGGCATGTGACATTTTTCTTTTCTCCAGGTGGTGTATCGATAGTATACAAGATTGCTGTAGTTTCTTTCTTGTTATCATTTTTCTACGATATATCAGATTAATGAATAAATTATTAACACATTGCTTACAAAAATGCAATATTTCTTTTCCATTAACACTAAATCGACAATACTTATTGCCAATAAAAATATATGGAAATATATATTGAAATATTTCTAAATTATGGTGCAAGTACAGTCAGGAACTGTAAATACCCAGAAAATGTAATATTAAAATTATGTGAAATAATTATTACTCAAATAAATGTATTTGAATTATTTCACTAATCCAAATCTCAATATCAAAAAGCTAAATCCACGAATATGTAAAGAGTAGTTTGGATCCAAACTACAACAAATTAGACAGAAAACTAATTATAAAATACAATACGCCAAAATTTATCAAAATTATATGCAAGTTTCCTGTCAAACTTGAATAATGCAACTATCGTGTTTTATTTGTGTGACACAGATAACTCTCGAATAATATGTACTTAAATTGCACGGAGTTTCAAATAGCAATGTTTCAATGTAAAAAATTGTAATAACTTAATTTTAAAAAATTTTTTTTAATAATTACTTGAATTAAATGCCCAATTTTATATAGATCTGGAGTCTTGAATTGCAATTTTCAATAGCACAAAACGTAACCTCTAAAATTGTATGAATCCTAAGCCTTGAATAATATAGTTTTCAATAACTTGAAACAATTTAATCATAATATATTATTTAAGGATTATCTGTATGTATAAATACAGATGGCAGTGCAATCAATTCTATACAGCAATAATATATAAAAAGATTGCTTTACATTTTATGTATTTTATAGTTACATAGTAAAAATAAATACAGAAAATAAAAGTCTGACTCAAAATCTCTAATAGAAACCTCGTTTACACTGACCGTTTGATATATGTACACAGTACTATATTCGTATTAAATTAGCTTAATATGAATGATATAATAAATCAAAATAATACGCATACTTACAATTAGTAGCAGCGTAAACATTAAAATACTAAATAATGATCAATTTAAGTTTTCTTCAAAAATGTCTTTCATAATTCTAGTAATGAACGTATGTGTATGTGAGATCATAAGTACTCTACGAAAAATATTATAATTAATAGCATGTCATGTAAAAAAAGACAGATATATGCTCTAAAATTTCAGACATAAGTTAGCAACGAGACACCATATATCATTTGACCTGTGCTTTGAAACCTTATTCCTACTACTCTATTTACTTCGAATCATTTGGTGTAAACGTATTGAAAATTTAGTGCTTGGTGTGTACTATCCTGTAAAAGGTGAGTGGCGTAAACTAAGTTTATAACTTGATTTTCCCTCTATGGAGAACATTCGAAACAGGTGGAAGTAGAAATAACTAAATAAATTCTCGTTAACTCAGCAATTAATTCTTCCTTTGTTGCGATAAAAAAATTTGGAACTGAATTTTTGCACATTTGGACAGATTTAATTCTTTATCTCTAGATATCGAGGTTTGAATCAATTGAATAATTCAAGCACTCAACAAGAATAATCGATCGAATAAATTGGTAAATTAATTGCGCGAATGTCCGAATGTTAGCAAATTTGGACCACGTTTGTAAGTCTAATTAAAATAATCTAGAATAAGAGACATGGCCGATTAAAGCGATCAAGTTAGAGTTATTTATGAAACCTACTTAATGAGCGATTAGACTCCATATGGATAATAAAGATACCAATATTTTCAGCACTCTCTCTCTCTATCAGAGCCAGGTATGGGCTTACCTCTGGTTTCTCTTTTACGTTTACCGGCTTTTCGGTCCCCTTTTTCTCTTGCTTCTGTTTAAATTTCTCCAACTTGGCCAACTTCTTGGCCTCCTTTTGCAACTGCTTGGCCGTTTTCTGTGGGCCATTTTCCACGACCGCGGTCTCATCGTCCTTCGCATTGACCATTTTCTCCTATTGCTTTTTTTTTTACAAAAAGTTTACACGTCTATTTTCTGCTTAATACTTATTCACACAAACCGGCTTATGAAACAAACTCGACGATTGCAAAGCTAAAGCCTCTTGCAGAATGCCAGGGCCCGTATTCTGTTCCGCTAAAATCCGTTTACCGACAGTCGTCGGCGTCGTTAACGGTGTCGGCGCAGCTTTTACACGATATGAAAAACCTGCGCAAGTGCGCAACGACACTCATCGAACCGACAGTTGTCGGCATGATGTAATAAAACAAGGTGTGTTCTTGCGCAGCCATTTTTTTCAGCCAATGAACAGAGGTCCCAACTTGCGCCATTTTCTCGCGCCAATTTTGAATACGACTAAGTTTAAACATATATAAAGCAGACGTAAAAATAGAAAATAGATGTTCGCTAGCTACTGTGATGTAATATTATTATTTTTGAATATTATTATAGCTATTATATAATAACGTTTATTAAATTTTTGTAATTGTATAATTATATTATTCTTATTTTAGATATGTTATAAGTAAACATTGAAAACACTATACGTTTACATTACTACAATAAATGGTTATAAAAATGTAATAAATAATAAATAAGTAATTGTAAGTAATAATAAATAAGTAAATAAATAAACGATAATAATGGAAACACATGAAATACACAATGTTTGCAATTGAATCCTTACATTTCGGTTTTTAATGATGGTAACAAATTCAATAATATCAATAATTCAGTAGAGCGTTAAATTTAAAACTAAAAAAATTAACTTCTATTATTAAGTCCTGTTCGGAATAATTCCGTCAAACTATAAACCCGTGCTGATTGGGATATTAATAATACTGAATGATGGAATGGTAAATAAGGAATCAATTAATTACGTTTTATGTAATTTTTTTATTTATAATTTTTTTATTTATAATAATCCTCTCGCAACGAAGACCTGGCACTTTTTATGCGGCCCAATCACACGCTCTTCTTTCCGTTCGATTGCTACACGATTAGCTAAATGAATTTCGTCAAAGCAGAGGACTGTTATTTTTTCCATATCAGTCATATTTTGTCCTTTAGACTTCATTACTTCAATGACATCATGTAGGACACCCTCATTCACATCGAATGCTGCGACCCACTTTCTGAAAGTTGAGAGTGCCGGGAGCGGCAAGTTTTTCTTCTCTCTCAAATACCGGTAACCTTTCGGACTGACACTACGAAGAGAAATAGCTTCTGCAATGTCTTCTGCAGACCAGCGAGTTTTCTTTTGTTTAGGGTTCAGCAAAAGTTTAACTTGACCTGGACTGAATACTCTTCGAAGTAAATTTTTCATCTTGTTGCGCCATTTTCTTTCTGCCAACTTATTGCACCTCTTCAACTGTTGGCGAAGATTGCGATTTTCCACAGTTAATGCATTCTTTAATGCAACGCAGTTAATGTCTGAACACGATGGCGTATCCTTCGCATTTGGCATCACTGAAACGGAAAATAAAAATAAAATACATAATGTTGGAACTGTACATTGCAATGTATTATTAAGGATGTATTGCACCTATTTTCAAAGCGCTACCAAGTGGATAAAAATTTGTGAGAATGTTCTTTTAGTCTTCCTGATGTGCTACAAAAAAGTAGAAACGAATCCACTAAACGGTTGCTGAGATATAACGATTTTAATTTTCACTGATTTTACACGTATTCTTATGGGAAGAGACGATTTTGGCGGATAAAACAGCTAAAAAAATGTTAAAGGAGCGCTACCAATATTTTGAATTTTTTTGTACATCTAGTATACGAATAGATGAAAATATCTGCCAAGTTTCAATTGTCTTCACTATACCGTTTTAAAGAAATAAATTATAACTTGAGATAATTTTGCTGTCGGCACGAACATCTCGTGAAAGCGCGGCAACGTCGCAATCAGCTGGGCAAGCGAATCATAACCTATGGCTGTGGCTGTCGCTACACGTATAGCTTTTCGTCGAGCGAGTCTTTTTTTATAAACTGCTTTTCTCACTATTTTGCCTTTCCACCGATAACTTTTCGTGTCTGACATTGTAAAAATGTAAACGAACAGACATAACCTCGCAGCTCGCATCAAGTCTCGCACTGTTTTGGTACTGTGCAAGGCTGCCAACCTACGTGAATCGAGTCATAGAGAGTCGCATAACAATGTTTATAATAAATAATAATCAAAATTATCGTTTATATGATACATATTTATCTTTTTTGACGTTATTAAAGTCACATTTGTTTATCAGCACTGCTGAATAATGTCTTTTGCTTTGAAATAATTTGACGTTATGAAGTTGAAATCAGGGCATTTTCACTGCCAAAAGTTTAGGCTCATAAATTACAAAAATCGCAAATAATACGGAAAAAACATTTATAAAGTAAAAAATACTTTTCTAGGAGTAAAAATAAGACTCCTACTATCATTTGAGTATCTTACATCTAGATTTACTATGCGTTAGGCGTAGATATTCAAGTATTTCAAATTTCATGCACTTTTGTCTAAGATTGTACGTGTGATACATCCTTAAAACACAAATTGTCATATGAGAAAATAAAAGTTTGAACTTAATATCTTAGCCTTCAATATGACATAATATAACTGTAACATTTCTTATTTGTACCAATGTTGTTCATACAACACTGGTTTCCAAATTGAAAAAAATTAAAAAATAATACTTTATACGTACGAATAGAACCAGTGATGCTGGTGGACGTGGCAGCAGATGTTGATGCAGCTGGTTCTATGCTGGAACTCATTTCGTTGAACTCGCCAATCATCTGGTCAGATGCTGAAAAATAATTGTAATAAGTCTTTATGTCATAGATGTAATTGTTAAATAAACAATCTCCATTAAATTACTGGGAATTTTGCATAATAAATATACCTACCGGAGATATCAAGTGTTGACGTCATTGGATCTTCACAGGTCACTGTAGCTTCTGATATCTGGTCAGCCACTGAAATATTTATTGAAATATTAATTTTCAACCCAAAGCTAAATATTTCTTAATCGCATACAGTGTATACAATATAACACACAGTTGAATTAACTAATAATAAACTTACAATTATTAATAGGAGCACTGATACGTGTGGACGTCTCTGCGGATGTTGCAATAACATTTACAACGGGACTCAATTCACGGACTTCATGAAGCATCTGCTGGAAGTCTGAAAAATAATTGTAATAATAAGAAAATAATAACATAATAATAGAAGTGAAGAGAAATTATTAAATATTAAATGTTAATTGGAAAATTACTCCTAATAGAAGCTAAGCAGAGAAAGACTTTCGCAGATAATGTTTATTATTTAGAATTCTTATATGAACGTGAAAAAAGGTGTTCGCTGATATAATTTATTTATGAAAATTATTGAGTCCAAATCTAAATTTAATAACGACAAGACCTCTATTCATAAAAGAAGAGTCAATGTCACTTGTATGTTTACAACAAACATTAATGACATTAATTTTAATTCAAACTTAAAAACAATAGATATAAAAATAAATAATATTTCATTATTAAATTAATGTCAATAATATTTGTTATAAAAATATTTCATAATATTTGTTAGAATAGTACTACAAACTTTTTACCAGGAGGCTGTATTTATCACATATTTTAATATTGTATCAAAAACATTAAATTTGGAAAAATTAATTCATACAATTCAATATAAAATTATCTTATGATAAATTCTTTATATACAAATTTTCCTTGTTTACTGTACAGACTTTCAAAAGCCATCGATTCATTATAAATAAATAAATAAATAAATAAAATATATGGACATGCTGTTACAGATTATGAATACCTTAAATAAAATACATATTACCATCATTCCCTGGAAATGCAAAGGGTACAGCATCTGGGTTGAGGGGCCTAGAATTCTTTGGTGTTCCTGCTAACTCGTCTACGAAGGACACCTTCCTGTAGCATGACTCATTAAAATGAGCTGAGCACACACGAGCTGCATCAATAAATTCCATAATTAATTAATTATTAATTATTAATCGAAACGTGCATTAAAAACATGACATTATCGACAAATTCTGAGGAGCTGTTGAACGCCAAAGTGATCAACTATACGAATCATAAAAAAGTGCCTCGATATTATTGTTATTAAATTAATGTTTCAGTAGTTAAAATTTTTGTAATTTTGCTGATAGTAATTTTACTTATGTTTGAGATGTATTTCAAGTAAATTTATGTCGAAAAATATACAAATATAAACACATGAATTTCCGGCCCTACACGGATGAGCCACCTTAAGAACAATAAAATGATCTTGTAAGTAAATTGTATTAACATTAGTGTACATACCATTTTTCTCCTTAATTTCCCCTATTCTCCTTCCACACGCCATTATCCACTTTTCACAGAGCTCCCTTTTTTTTGGAAAAGAAAAAAATCGGTAGTTCCCTTTTCCAGAACGGTTTGTGCACCCTTTCATGGCACACAGCGGTATTGTCACTAAATTTGTTTAAAATTTCACTTCTAAACACTGAATCACAAACTGAAACTAATGTAAACACCCGGGAACCTAACCTCGTCACACACTACTTCGCTCTACACAGACACTACTCATACACATATAAATCAAATATGGCCGAAAGTTGAGACCTGCGCAGATTGTGACGAAAAATAGACCAGGATAGGAACACACCTTGTTTTATTACATCATGGTTGTCGGTAGGCAGGAACGGAATACGAGCCCAGCCCCGGGATTCTCTAACTCCTTAACGACAGTTTCGGTATCGTTGCGCAGGTATTATATATGGTAAAAAAGCTGCGCAACGATACCGAAACTGTCGTTAAGGAGTTAGAGAATCCCGGGGCAGGCAACAGTCAATAGGAACAGGAAATAACAAAAAAATCGTTAATTACAACCTAAAAAATGCGAATGCTATGATTGGTTGGCAACAGGCAATAGGCACAGAATTTCCAACGTGACGGAAACTCTGTGTCTATTGCCTGTGTCACTGTTTATTCTGCATTTATACATGGTTTCTGATTTCTATTCCCTTTGGGCGCCATGGATCTCAGTGACTGTTTCTTATTAAACAAGCGATTCGGTCGAAGTCTGTCTCAGGCCCAGTTCAACAGTGGCCAGTTAGCTTAACTAGTAGTTAACTCTCACTCTCCTTCTCTTTCTAACCTTTGAGGTTAGAAAGAGATAGAGAGTGAGAGTTAACTACTAGTTAAGCTAACTGGCCACTGTTGAACTGGGCCTCAACCTACTTTCTACTATTCGGAAAATTAATCCCGACGGAAAATCATATCCTTAATTCGGCGATCTCCCTTCTAGTACCGCTTAAGATTCAATTTACCGCGTGTTATCGGACTTCCAGGTTCAATCGTAACTTAACTGGATGACTTGCAACGCCTATATCACTCTTATTGCCTGTTGTCTGGCATTGTGCAAGGGGCTTAACCATGCTGATTGTGCTGCGCCGTGTTGTCCAGAGCGTATGCAATGGTATGAATATGAAGGTATTGGTTGGTTTCCAACACTCAACCGTAACCTCAACCGCAACCGAGCCCGCAACCCGTAGTGTGATTACGGCTTTAGCTTATGGCTTCTGCACACAGAACGCGGAAACGCTTGCCGCGCGGCAAGAAGCGACGCGGTAGCCAATCAACTTTTGGTTCTTACTAAAGTCACTAGATTACAAAGTAACGCAATTCATAAGATACATGGGAGTCAAAATGGCGTCGAAAAGTGTAGATAGTGTATACATTGTGCAAATCATCTCTACTTTAAGTGCAGTCTTTATAACCTGTTATAATGTTCTTCGCACATGAAGAAAAATAAGAGGTATCAAGATGCCAGGTTGTTGTGTTAAAGGCTGCAATAATCGCAGCGAAAGAGGATTTAGATTATTTCGTGTTCCGAAAAATAAAGAAAGAAGGCATGAATGGCTTCAATTAATTGGAAGAGATACTTTACCAGAAAGGGCTGAAATTTGTGAGGTAATTAATGAATTACAAACGTATGAAACATTTGTCTTACAGTACTAATGAATTATTATATTAATTTTACAGATGCATTTTGATGAAAATCAATTTGAGAACAATCGAGCAGATGAGAGAAAATTGCTTCGCCCATATGGAAAACCTAATTTATTACATTTAGAAAATAATTCCAATGAAGTAATAAACAATATGAGTACTAATAATGGTAAGAATGTAATAATTCTCGTAAGTTTTACATAATTCAATGATACTTAGATATATATAAGAAATTTAAGATACAATTCAGGTATAATTATCTGAATCATTTCCTTATGAATACATGTATTACTGTAATATTATTTATTTGAAATAATTGTAGATAAATACGAGGACAATGCAAATAATTTGAATGAAAATTCCTACAGTAATATCAATAATGGTGACGATACTATTACCGAGTTGGAAATTATATCTGCAGATTGTGGTGCCAATAAATCAAAACATTTTGAAGCAACCGATGTGGTAATGAGCGATACTGCATCAAATAAAAATCTTTATGAAATAATAAAAAATTTTAAAGAACAAATAAAAAAATTAAAGAAATCTTTAAATAAGACTGTGGTGGAACGTAATATCTTAAAAAGAAAATTACAAAAAAGAAATGTAAGATTTAATGAAATATTTAACGAAGATCAAAAGGACTTTATCACGCGTAAAACACAAAAAGGATCATCATGGTCTGCAGATACAATTACAAAAGCATTGAAACTTTATGCAGCTTGCGGACAAAAAGGCTACGAAGAGGTGCGCCGACAGCATTTACCGTATCCAAGTATCCGCACTCTACAAAGTCGCATACAAGGCTTAAAATTTAAGCCAGGTACCCAGATAGCAATGCCTGATGATCAGATTTCATCACGTCATGATCTTCTGATATTGATCGAAATGTGATGTATGTCTTGTGATCATATTGTGATGATACACATCATGAATACAATGTTAACATGTATATGAGGAAATATATGAGCTCAGATATTGACGTTACTTAGCCAACTCATGATAATCACATGCTGACCCTGGTGGAAATAATTTTACAACAATTACCGCGAGCGCTAGTACCGTACGCTGCCGCGACGCGGCTATACCACGCGTCACTTTCTCGTAATCAAAAATCATCACGTGCTAGTATAAGAGGCGAGCTTGTGAGAAGCCTAATTACAATGTTCTTTGCTGCAGATCAGCTTAAGTGATACCTCTGGTATCACAGTGCAGAGGTCTGCGAAGCAATTTTTGATAAATTGTTGGATACGTCTTACTTATTTATTTACATGTTTTTAAATAATTTTATTAAGTATGAAATATTTAAAATTGTTGTCATTTCTTGAGCTTTATATGCACACAATATGCAGTATTTCATTGAACATTTATGTGTTCATTATGTCACTATTTTGTAAACTTTTATAGATTTTATAACATGTCTGCATTCTGAGCAACATATGAGCCCGCATCTGTGTCTATTCTTGCCATCATGTTTTTAATAAACGTGAGTACAATATGTACTCAGAACGAACACATTTTGCTATCTGGGTATATTTGAGGATATTTTCAACATGCTAAAAATTAAAGTTAGTAGGTACTTATAATGTTGAATTGGATTAAGGCTTAGATTTCATACATCCGACAACGACAATGTCGGACGTAGGCGATTGGCTGCGGGATAAATAATTTCTAGAGATTCGAGAAATTTATCCCGCAGCCAATCGTCTACGTCCGACATTGTCGTTGTCGGATGTATGAAATCTCAGCCTAGGTTATTGGTTTTTTGTTTTTAATATTTTTTGCAAATATTTGTACTTATATTTATATTTAACAAACATTTTTATCTATTATTTGCTTATGATTTTGTAATTTAATTTTAGATAAAATCGTTCAAGCCTGAAGAGAAACATGCTGTTCTTTTAATTGACGAAATGTCTATAAAACCAGGTTTACAGTACGACAATTCAATCATGTCAGTTGTTGGTCGACCTACTATGAAATTATCAGGGGGATTAGATAGTTCTGATAAATTAGCAACGCATTGTCTTGTTTTCATGTTGTGTGGTATTTCCACAAAATGGAAACAATCTGTTGCTTACGAATTGACAGGTAATTCAATCGATTCAGAAGAAATGTATAATAAAATTATATCCATTGTTCAAAAAGCACATCATATCGGATTAATAATAAAAGTAATCATTTCTGATATGGGACCACAGAATAGGAGTTGGTGGAATATTATGAACATAATAACTGTTGGAAAATATTGTAAAATTAATAATTATATTGAACATCCATATAATAATCAAGATAAATTATTCATTATGCCAGATTCTGTGCACGTGTACAAAAATGTTTCATGCTCATTAACATCAGGAAAAAAATTTTATTTAGACGAAACTCTGGTAAAAAAGTATAACTTACCATCCAATGAAATTTCGCTGACACCTATTCGCGAGGTTTTTAATTTAGACCAAAAAGATACGTTAAAATTGTGCCCATATCTTAAAGAAAGCTCTATAACGCCATCCCATTTTGAGAAGATGAATGTATCTTTAAGTGTAAGTTTATTAAATAAAAGTGTCGCGTCCGCTATATTGTTTCATATAGCCAATAATAATATAGCTGGTGAGCATAAAACCACTGCCTGGTTTTTGAATATTATGTATAAATGGTTTAAACTCATGACAGGTCGCTATCAGAAGCTTGCACTATCTTATTGTAAAGTAGATGTGTATAAAGATAATATTAATTTTCTGCGAGATTTTCTGGAGATTGTTCGAGGAATTACAGTCTCGAACGGAGGATGGAAACCTTTTCAAAGTGGTTTATTACTTTGTACTCAGACTGCTCTAGATGTGCAAGCTGAATATTTAGAGAAACACAATTTCAAGTATTTATTATTAGGAAGGTTCACTCAAGATGCCTTAGAAAATCTATTTTCACAAATTCGAGGGAGAAAATCTGTACCGGACGCTCGTGAATTTAAACAAGCGTTTAGACTTGTTTGTTTATCACAATATCAAGCAAATATTAATCGTAGTAATTATTCTGTTATTGACTCTAATGATCTTATTACTTATTGTAATGAAATAAAACAATTAGATTCTAGAAATTCCTCTGCAGAAGAGAGATGTTTGCAGAGCAATGAACATTTATGGGATGTAAATATATATCAACCATTGCTTGAAAATGAAAAGGAAACTGATTTAAATAATACAGTTCAAGCTGCATTATATTATTTAATAGGTGCATTATTATTAAAAATAAAGAAAAATTTTACACATTGCAATAATTGTTTTAATGTTCTTGTGACTACGAATGATTCTAACAATTCTAGCTGCAATAATAATCTAAGTTTTTATACAAAGTTAAGAGAATATAAAGAAAATATTTTAATATTTCCAAGCATGGAGATATATAATTTAATATGTAAGTGCGAACTATTATTTCGAAAAAATGAGACTAACTTACTTTTTAATGTATTAAAAGTCAATGATTTTATAACAATGTTTTTACAAGAATATTCGATAAACTTTATTCCTTCGTGTCATAATATTGGTTATAAATTTATAAAAAATTTTGTAACAACAAGAATTCATTTTTCTTTAAAAAAAGTAAGCAGTGATGTAAAAAAAGCAGCTGGTCATAGCAGTAGAAGTGTTGCGATGAAAATGGCCATAGCAAATGGAAAAAAACATAAATAAAAATTATTTTTATATAATTTACAATTTTATTTTCTTTTCTACAAAAAATTGGATTATACATACAATTATATACAATTGAAACGGCCGCGTAGCGTGGAGTCAAAATGGCAGCTTTTTTCCCCTAAATGCGTTACTTTGTAATCTAGTGACTTTAGATACGACCACCAATGTAGAACCGGGGTAACCCCAATTACCAATTACAGTCGAATTTGAGGAGAATAATCGACTATTATGATTGGTCAATTTCTTACGAATTATGCTACGATACGACCAATGTAGAACCGGAGTAATATTTTGTGTGCGATAGCCCTAATTCCTGAACGCACCCCAATAGTACGCACATGGCGGCATGGCGCCGGTATCTTGTCTAACCTAACTTGAAAACCGCGAAATAGAGTATTAATCGAATCGCTTGTTAGAGATTTACATGTTTTATAAAGTGATACAATTCCACATTGTTCCACATAGTTTTTGGATTAAGGCTAAAATACATGTTTCCTTGAGATAGTTATTAGGATTTAAAGAAATGGATCGTACAAACATGGCAAGTCCGTTAGGGAGGACGTTAGCTTCCCCTAGAAAACGAATGTCAATAATTCAATCACTGAAGAAAAATAGTTCGTAAGTTTCTTGCCACATAACACTTACAATTATACAGTGTGTTTTACGAGTAATGCTTCTTTACTCATAGAACAATAATATGTGAATTTTATTCAGACAAGAAATACTTGTATAACAACTGTTTATATCATGTTAGACTTTATTGATTTAGATGGAATTTATTGTTTTAACATAATCGTATTGTATAACATTTTGTTTCATTTCAAAATAACGTTATTATTCTAATTATTTTATTTCAACTTTAGCACGACGAGCGTGTCTGGACGGACAAATCAATCTGTACAAGTGGTATGCAGGACACAGAGCCACACGGTGGAAAGCTTTGGTTCTCCATTGCCAGTTTTAGTTACGGAGGCATTGACATTTGTAGATCGGAATACGGCTGTCAGCGTTAATGTATCTGTGGATGGTTGGGCCTGGCTTGTCTATGGCCGCAAATTACTTGTGTGGCAATGTAAAACCAATATTCACGATCATAAGCAAAGAAGAACCTTTAAGACCCAGTGTCGCGAATTGTTGCTACCTCAAAGTGATTTGGCTCATAAAGCGGATTGCATAGCAGTCTGGGTACCACCAGGTCACCAGGTATCGAAGAAAGATTATATTATATTACCACTTACAATCTTATCTACATATCTACAACAAGTAGATTATCTTAGTATATTACATCGATTATTTTGGTTGTTTTTTTTAATGGAGAGGGCAGTGTTTCAAATAATTTTAGTTTCAAGAGAAAAAATTTATACAACATTGCATACAACAAATTTTGTGTCACACGTGTTTATATGTGTTACTAGCTTTAA
This sequence comes from Temnothorax nylanderi, assembly GCF_030848795.1. NCBI lineage: Eukaryota > Metazoa > Arthropoda > Insecta > Hymenoptera > Formicidae > Temnothorax > Temnothorax nylanderi. The sequence continues at coordinate 19,767 of NW_027249933.1, forward strand.
GTTGTTCGGCGTTGCCCGTCAAGGAATCCGTGAAAACACATTTTACCCCTTTTTACCCCATTAGAAGGAATATACTTCCTGAATTTCATGTAGATTGTAGGGGTTTGGGCTGAGCGTTGATGAAGTCAGTCAGGACATTTGTTTATATATATATATATATATATATATATAAACAAATAAATATATCAATAATGTTATATATATATATATATATATATATATATACATATAACATTATTGATATATATTTTTTAATAGAACAATATAATTTTGTCACATAATTTGATTCTCTCCAACTTCAATTATTTTTTTATCTAAATGCAGTTATATATTTTCTTTACAATTAATTTATTTTATTCTATGCATACTATAGGTAAGGAAAGGTGAAGATACAGATTTTCTCTGCTATCTGTAAGTAGAGTTACTATGAAACCTTTTGTAAGCCGAAGTTACGTAATGAAAAAGCAATTATACCACTAGTTTATATAGAAAAATTTTTTTTAAAGAACAAAAATTTTCTTTGAATTTCTTTCGGTTAGCGAAAAGGTCCTGATGTAAATCTTTTGTAAAAACGAAGTAGTGTAAAGAAAACTTTCAAAAAGCGGAGAATACTTGTACTTTGTATTTTATGTCGAAATAAGATATCAAATATCTTTTAATTTTTTATGATTTAGCTCTAATACTTTTATACGATTAATATGCTTTTATAGACTTGATATTTTTATGTGGATTGATAAGAGAATCTATGTAAAAAAAATAAAAGAACATTCATAATACATTCAAATACATTCTAAAATCTTATAGAAAACAAACGGTTTAAAAAGTTGGTTGCTCGTCTAATGTTTTTTCGTTATAAAATTCTAGAAAATTTTTTGGAATCTTTTCTGAGAAACAACTATTTGAAGATTAATTATATAATATTTAGGATGATACATTCCAATTGGTTTTGAGATTTTTCTGATATTTCGTGAAGAAATATGATTGAGAAGTAAAAAATGCAAAACTTTTGTAAAAATATTGTACGTACGTATATATGAAAACTGTGTGCATTTTTGTTCCATAGGTTCCTAGCTGCATGGCAGTCTCGCCGGAAGGAGTGGTGCGTTTCTGGGCGAGTGTGGCACACGAAGGATCTTCCGTAGAGACTAGCGCTGAACTCGCGGGACAGGAAGTGGATTGTCTTATACACATACCAGGCCATGGATGCATTCTAGCCACGACTACGTGTACGGTGGCGCTCTTACAGCCACAGTTCAACAATGGAAAGAACCAAATTACGTGCCAGGTACTTCGAACGAGTCAGGGATGGCTCGGCGGTATAGGTCGCAGAATGACCTCCCTTATTTTCGGGGCGATACCACAATCGCCTGTCACGGAAACGAAACTGGTGAAAGTCACGTGCACGCCACTGGACGAGAGAGGCTCGAGAGTTCTCATTCTCGCCGGGTCTTCCCTACAGTATTGGTTTTTTTCTTGTAACGAACAGGAGAAAATGGAATTTGACGAGGACATTACTCATATCGTTCAGCAAGCATTTGCAAGAAAAATTTGGGAGTCAAGCCCTCAAAACATGAACACGTGGTTCGTCGATATGCAGACATGCGAGGAAGGAATAGTTCTTTTAATGGCGGCCCATTGCGCCGACATATCCATACAAATTCATTTTGCACTTGGATTATTACCCTTGGTCGGCACGACATTGTCAAACTCGTTTAAATGGTTTATACCAGTGAAAATCGACCCAATATTTTATCACAACGATATAGAATCGAGGCTAGTTTCCTATCATTTCATATTGTGCGGTTGGGAGGCAGTTATATACAACCAGCACAACGTCCTCGTAGTTAACACCGCATCTGAAGTCGAGCAAGATAAGATCGATCTGGTGAGAGGTGGCGAGGATGGTATACTTGGCGGTGCTATATGCTCGTCGACTCCAGTTTTGTTCACAAAAAGTATTGGTCTCATATCCATTACGCCGGTGGACTTTGCGGTGCAGGATTTTAATACCGGGTACACAGATACCACCATGAGCATGGACTACACCTACAAAGTGAATCAAACCGCCCAGAACTTTTCCACTCTTATAAGCAACGATGAATTACATGATATGTATTGCAGCTCGGATGCGGCTACACAATTACGCGCCGCCTTTCTTCTAAGTTTGCGACAGAATAAGGCGCAATGCGACGAGATTCTTTCGCAGCTGTTTCCTCTACAGGAGGATCCGGTAATGGACATCGACGCTACTCTCGACACGCTCGTTTTAAAGGTCGCGAAGGATTTGATCGATGATTATCCGGCGAACGATCCGAGATGGGCTCATCACAGAGATCTGTCGATGACGGTGAACGCGGTCACCTCTATGCAAATACCGCATCAACTAGAAGGTAAACAAAAGGCATTAGATCTCTTCGTAATGTTTTTGAAGGAGCACAACTTGTGGAACAGGTTCTGCGCGGTCACATGCAGGGGAACTATCATGTCTACGTCCCACATGCTCGGGGAATACGCGGAGAAAATAGTCGCGGCGTTGACTCTGTACAGTCTACAAAACAGATATGCGGAAATCGTAGACGCGGTCGTAGAACAGACGTTGAGTCAGAAGGAAGCGTACGTGTCCGACGAACTTACGGCGCGTGACGTATTCTACCGCGAGGTAAGCACGGTGCACCTGTTCCTACCGATTCTGGTGGAGAAGACCGTCGAGGTCACGCAGTCCGAGAGACCTTTGCAACAGGTCGGCCGGTACATCGTGCAGGTCAACGCCATTTTACTGGCCGTGTTGTACGAGGTGGTAAAGTATCGTCAGTACAACGCTGAACGCTTTGTCCCTGCCAAGTTTTCGAACGAGATAACGGAATATCTCCCTTGGACGGCCGCACCGGGTAAACACGGCTTGAGAAACTGCCTCAATACGATGCAAAGCATCACCGTTAAGCACGGCGTGACCGCGACCGGCGACTCCACCGTGAGAAACGAGCTGTATGAACAACTGGTCAGCTTGATCGATTTGATATTGGACGGAAGAAAGTGTCATTTGGAGAGCATTCGCGGCACGGAGAAGTTCGAGGTTCTCTTGAAGCAATACGAAACGGAACGCGCCAATCTGATACAGCCGCTGATAAAGGAGGAGCAATACGATAACGCCGCTATGCTCGCTGAGAAATATTGCGACTTTCCCTCGCTCGTGCAAATCTGTGAGTTGACCGACAATAAGAATCGGCTGGACGGGTATGTCGAGAAGTTCGCGGCGCAGGATTTCGCCGGCTTCTTATTTTCATGGTACGTGAAGGATGGACGTCAGGGGCAGTTGGTCGAGAGATGCAGACGCGGCGGTACCGCGGAGTTGACGGAAAAGCTGTCGGAGCATCCAACCCTGTCCTGGGTGCAAGCGGCACTGACCGACGAGCTGCGATTTGCCGCCAATACGCTTCACACTTTGGCGGTTCAAGAGTCCGAGTTGGTTACCCGTAAAAAGTCGATGCTCTCGTTAGCCAAGATGGCTCTACTCGCGTCGGACGACCCGGAGGATAAGGTGATAGACTGCGTGAAAACGATCGACAACGAATTGATGCTTATAGCTTATCAGGAGGACCTGCCGGCACAAGTGCTCTCTACGTACGGCTACGACATCAAGAAGCTGCGAGTACTCACACCGAGGGAATTAATTATGCTGTACACCTCGAGTGACAATGTCATTGCCAATGAGTACGATTTCAAGAAGGCTCTCGATTTGCTCGACTACGTAGAGCATGAGGAGGACAAGTCGTCTCTGAGATTGCAAATTTGGGCACGCGCGGCTCGGCGAAATCAATGGGACAACGTAGAGAAGAATCCCGATCAACAAGTTCAAGAGACCCTATTTTTCAAGTTGATGGATCTCACGTACTTCATGGGTAAGCTACTACATTTGACAAGGCATTGATAACACTATTCAACAAAAAAATGCACAAGATCGAAGATAATCGTTTCTTGAATTTTTTTAGGCGATTCCGTAATCATTTCTTGTAATCTTTTAGGTGATTTCGTCTACCAAATTGCTCCTATCATGTCACGATTTTGAGAAATTTGTGATTAAAATGGCAAAAAGAGATATTTTAGTGTATTTTGATATATCATAATTATGATATGTAACGTGTTGGAGAACGTTTTAGTCCAATCAAAATTAAGTATGTTATTAATACCCTCAGCCCTTAAAAGAAATGTGTTAATTATGTCGAATATAGTTAAAAAATATTCGTGATTAATATAGAGTCTAAAAGTGTAAAAGTTGCGATTTACATATGCCATAAAGAATCTATCAAATATTTTTTATAATTATTTTTTAAACTTAAGGATTTTTTTAGGTTGTTAAATACTAATCAGATGTTAAAGAAGATGATAAATTCAACATGATGGGTGTCATAATTAGAGTGTTCAAAATTTTTGATATAATTGACATACACGGGTTTTTCATACAATTTAAATTTGTCAACTTTGACATCAGATTGGTATTCAGCAATCTGAAAAACTCTTAAGTTTGAATAACATAATTGAAAAATATTTGATGGATTCTTATAATAGCCTATATAAGTTGCAATTTGGATGCAACAGAACCTATATTAATCATGAATATCTTTTTAACCATTAATCGAAACAACAAATTCCTTTTAAGGGCTAAAAGTTCTACTAACATATTCAATTTTGATTGCAAAAAAATTTGTTCAACACGTCACATATCGTAGTTATAATATGCCAAAATACTCTAAAATAATCTTTTTTTTTCAAATTTAATCGCCAATTTCTCAAAACTGACGTGATAAAACAATTTGGTAAACGGGATTGTATTTAACATCCAAAAAATAACGGAAAACAATTACTTTCGTTCTTGTTCTCGAAAAAAGTCATTTTTTTGTTAAATAGTGTAAGTATTTTAACGAGATAAATTGATGTTTACACTTTTGCCGTTTAGGTGGGAAAGCGGATGAATTTTTGCCGCATATTGATATGCTTCTTAAAGAACCAGAGCTCGGGGAACTTGCTGTTTCTAGTAATTTTCAATTTCTTATAAAATTGATATACGAATATGCTTATCGAAGTTATTGATGTATAAAATATTCACGAGTATAACCGCAATTATATTTTTGTACGCAATGAAGGAAAGAAAAATTGTATGCATAAATATCGACTTGCGAAGCAACGATACTACTATTATCACCACTACATTATTATTTCTATGTTACTAATGACGCATTAAAATTTTGTCGTTAAGTTCGTTCATAATTATTTATGTCGATTGCTGTGTCGATTTTTTTACTTACGTTATAAATTGATATAAAAAAAATATCGTATCCTTAAAATATAATATAACTTGACACCTTAAGTCGCTTTAGTTTTATTGAACAAGATCCTCATATGTTAAATACAGCTAATTGTAAATATAAATAAAGCGTTACAAATACATTTATAAATATCTTTTTTTCCGCTGAGTTGTATGTATTTTGCATCCTTATGATATATCTCACTTGATCCGGTGATTTACATTCCATTTCTGGAACACGAAAATGAGATATAAAAAATAAAAATAAAAATTTATGTAACGAAGAAAATTTAGATCTTGACTTTTTTATCCGAGTATAGAGACGTTACCTGCACATTTGTAAAAGGAAGTGGTGTTTTGTATACGGAGATATATGTGAGGGCAGCGTATATCAATGCATGTATAGTTGTCGATTAAGTTAATCTCCTTATGCGCATTAAGCTGTTGACATGCCATAGTTTCTTCACTATTGAATTGATTCCAAGAACAAGCTTTTATCGTTCCGTATCCAAAATTATGGACCTGGCAGAAATGTCAATAAATCACGAATTATTTGTCAAAGCATATAATTCTGCCAAATAACATCATTTCATTCTATTATCAATAGTTGATCAAAATTAGAAGCATTTCGATAAATTTTTTGTATACACTGTCGGCCAAGAGTTTGAGATCATTAATTGAAAATGTTTACTGTATAAAATAAAATCACAAACTGTGCATTATAATTTAACTAATTTATAACATATATAACCCATTGAGTCCTAAGAAGCTCCTAGACACTTCTGTTTTAACGCAATCTTAATCAAAATTTTTAGATCGCAATTGATATTTAGGAATAAAAAGAGTTGCTCTTTCCAAAAATCTAATTGGCGATAGGGTGGAAGATATTTAAAAAAAAAATAAAGGTTGAAAGTAGAAGTAAAAAAAGAGAGTGACTCCTGTCTTTTAACTGACAAATATTCAACTAATAAATGAGTTCGTTTATCTTTTTGAGTAGAAGTTTTGTTATAAATTACTCAAAGAATAATTACAATATATTGATTTTATCTATTCAAAAAGATAGATAAAATTATTTATTAATTTAATATTTGTCAGTAAAAAGAGTTCAGTTACTTCCACTTTCATAACTTTACATATATTTTTTAAGATATTCCACCCTATCACTGACTAGATTTGCGAAAAGAGCAACTCTTTATACCTCTAAAATATTAACTGCGATCTAAAAATTTTGATTAGGATCCGAGTTACAAGGATTTAAAATTTAAAGCGTATAAGAGTCTCCTAGGATTTAATGGTTAATTAACATTTTTTTATTATTTAATCTATTGTTTTATGATGAAATAAAAATAATAATATTAAATGTTTGAGAGTTCGATAAAAAAATATTTTTTAGATAGAAAGAATATTAGACACTTGTTTCGTCAAAGTAGCTATCCTTACATTTAATCACTAATCTAGGTATTACTAATTTAGCTATGAGTTAATTTTTTCCGACGGAAGACTCTTCCATTCGTCTTCTAAAATAGTCTATAACTCAAGAAAAAAGGCTTTACGAGACCGTAATCCATTTTCTTGAAATTAAATGATGCTACGTTTAAACCACAACTATGTTAAATATATGCCTATTTACTTTCAAGTTAAGAAAAAATGAGTAAAGCATGAATCGGATTTTTAAGTAATATTGCACTGAAATATTTTAAAATTTTATACATGGTCTCTCAAATTTTTGGCCGACAGTGCCAAAAAATTTTTTGCATTTTTATTTTCTTCGTAGGAGACAAAAAATGATATAATTCCTTAAAAATACTGACTGTAATTGTTATCTTCATATTAGCTGTGTGTTGCGAATGCAACATGTATGTAATTGATTTTGAAGGACTTATGTAATTTTCTATTTTATTCTTGAATTTTGATGGTTCTGTGTCAAGTTTCGACACAGTTATTGGCTTCAGAGTTCGCGGCACTAAAATATAATGCACGAGTATTTATTACAAACATATTATAAATTATACGTATAAATATGATTAATTTGTTTGCAATTATTTGTTTTGCAATAATTATACAATACTTACACGTTGACAGGTATTGTGCGATGGCATCGATATTAGGGCCAAGTATTAAACGATCTTGCTCTGATAATACAAACGGTTGAAAAATACGTGAATTGTATTCCGACACATAATATAAAAAATATAGATCTGTAATATTATAAAAATGTTGACTAGGATGTATTCGAATATCTCCACTATATAAATATATTTATTTTGTTCTCGTTTTATATTCTCTTATCTTTTTTTTCCAAAACACGAGGGAATGTTTATTTACTTGTGAGCAAAATGACCCCTGTTGAGCTGGCCCCCCTCTCATCTTGCAGAAATTAAAAAACAAGCACAAAATTACAAGCTATTTATGAGCTTTCAAAGTTCATATCCCGCTAATTAAAATTTTTGAGCTCGTCACACTGGGCAGAAATTTAATATTTTTTGTGGGGGGGGGGCTGAGTCAACGCCCCCCATCACTTAAAAATAGAAATATTGAATCAATCTTTGCAGCAGAATTAAGAGCTATTTATGATGAGCTTTCAAAGTGATATAGTTTCGATTTTTGAGCTCACCCCTTTAATCCCCAAGCAACCCTTTAGGGGAAACCGAGGCGAAGTTGTCACTATTTTTTTGGTGCCGATTTTTAACAACAAAACAAATAATTTTAGTAAAATGTGGTATACCGTTGTAAAGAGTGAACCCTTGGCTACAAAATTTATACGGACATTTTTGGTCTACGTCACTTTGTTCAACTGGTATAGAGTGAAAACGACAAAGGTGCAAAAATTGAAATGTCAAAATTGCCGGGGCGGAGTCGTCACTCCATTCTTGGACTGAATTTTTATTTAAAATTCATAATTCCGATCATGAAAAATGATAGGATACATTTTATTAATTATTTTTTAATAGAAAAATGGAAACATTAATTAAAAACACGATGGCGGAAAATAATTACAAGAAAAGCGCACACACTTATGTGCCCTCCGCTCGCACGTTTCTCGTCAGCTCTATTCTGTCATCTCTGAGCACACGCAGCACATATTATCCAAGTCCTCGCCGGTATCTGACCACTGCTGCTTCTTTGACTTTGATTTTCGCCCGAAGCCTCCATGATATGGCTTGGTGACGACTTCGCCCCGGACACAAGTTTCAAGTTCGGTCGCTCATAAAATATTAGAAATCAATGAAAAGAAAAAAACCACTGGATTCGTGTTCAGCATGCATTACTCTTTAGAATCACTTACTTTGAGAATCGGAGACACAATAATATTTAAGATATTACAAACTTTCGACGCGCAAAAAATTTTACTTTTGACCTCCGAAAACACGTTTGTTTCGATAAGAATCACAACATGGCACATAACCTCACTAAACTCCATTGGTCACGTGGGCACCATAAGCCGCGTTTACAGTATTAATGACGAGTTCACACAACATACAGATTTTATAGCGTTTTTCACTGGCAGAACTGGTGCGCACTCAGTGCACATTAAAGCCGTTGTACACTGATTTAATCTCTAATATTTAAAGTAAAATGCAAATATTTCGACTGATAAAATACCCAGTACATATTTTGCCAAATAGTGCAATAAAGAATATTGACGATTTCATGATTTAACCCGTTTATATTAAACATACACTTTACGTTGGTTTGTGTACGACGGCTTTAATGTGCACTGAATGCGCACCAGCTCTGCCAGTGAAAAACGCTATTAGATAATTGCAATGACGACTCCGCCCCGGTGACGACTTCGCCCCGGTCTCCCCTAATTGATGCAACTCAAGAGAAAAATGTTGAGAAAAGTAAAAATACATCGTATCGTGGATGTAGCGTATAAATTCAAAGAATAAACTCCTAAAATACGTGCATTTTGATTATTGAGCTATAACCCCTTTGCGAGAAAACCACTCCACATCTTCCCGGCATAACAGAGAACTGTACTTAAAAAATGAAAGAAATTAATTATTTTACGACTAAATATTGTTTACTAATTTATGAACTCGCAAAATATGCGCATTTCGATTATTGAGCTAGAATCCCTTCGCAAGAAAACCACCTCACAGCCGGGAAGATGTTGGGTGGTTTTCTTGTGAAGGGGTTGTAGCTCAATAATCGAAATGCGCGTATTTTAGAAGTTTATTCTTTGACTTTATACGCTACATCCACGATACGATCTATGTTTACTTTTTTCAACATCAAAAATCGAAACTATATCACTTTGAAAGCTCATAAATAGTTTCTAATTCTGCAAAGATTGATTCAATATTTCTATTTTTAAGTGGTGGGGGGGGGGGGATTGAGTCAACATTGACTCAGCCCCTCCCCCCTACAAAAAATATCAAATTCTTGCCCAGTGTAACAAGCTCAAAATTTTTAATTTGCAGAATATAAAAGCTCATATTTGCGGAATATTACAAGCTAAATAGCTTGTAATTTTGTGCTACTTGATTTTTAATTTCTGCAAGGAGAGTGCCAGCTAAGCTAGCTCAACAGAGGAAATGTAAAAAGTAGCGATGGCGGATTAAGTATCTTACAAGTAGATTCGAATCTGTTGGCGTAGTTTCAAACTCTGTATGATTACTTGAAAAAAAAGCAATACTTTCAAATAGATCTAGACGAAATGGGTTTGAACCCTCTATGAGTATTTCGAAAAACAAAGGATATTATTTCCAAGTGGACTCGAACGTGGATTAAATAGGTTCGAATCTTTTATGAGTACTTTACTAGAAATTTTACGTTTCTTCGAATCAAAACGTTGATGTAAAGCGATAATTATTACAATATATTATTTTTTGATAATTACAAATATTAGATTATCGATCGTTGAAATTAAATATAATAAAAATATGATTAAAAATATAGAATAAAAGTTACTTAAATTCCTTACAAATTACATTCTTTAATAAATTAACAACTTTATTCTTAGAAGTTTTTAATACTATACTTGTAAAAATTCGATTCTTTACGATAGAAACAACTTATAAATACATTTCGAATTCTGCAAGTACTCATTCTAAAATTCCGAAAATTCGAAATTAGTCGAGATTGATTACTTCGCAAGTAGGAATAATGTATGAAATATTACTTTTTATGAATTTTACTTGAATTCTAGAAAATAAAACTTGATTATCGGATTCGACTCGGATTTTCAAGTATACATATATTGAACTTGATCTCATTTCTAGTAAAAGAGTACAGAAATGTGTTTATTACCGGGATGAAGATGCTTGATCTCTTTTAATAATTTTAAAATTGTCTGTTGCTCTGATTCAGAGAACTGAGCCAATGGAGCTAATATCACGATCGCTTGACCGAGACTCCCTATTGTATGTTGTTGCCATCTTGCTTCCCAGGTTTTATTCAGATAATTGGATATTGCATTCAACGTTGTAACGAGATCTATACGCGTAGGCCCTGTATAAATATATATGTAATATTAGTCATACTGGACAACAAACGATATATGACAACAAACAATATAGAGAGAACTTGCATGAAATATTCCTGAAGTTAGATATAGCGTAATAAGCAAGACTAGGACTGCTTGTTACATTGAGCAACCATTGTCCTGATATACCGTGTAAAATTCCCATTTTTGAACTATACATCGATACATCCAAGTCATCTATTAGTGCTCTAATTATAAAAGGAAGATTAAAATAGAGTTATCGATTTAATTGCGATTAATAAAATCATTATCCTTATTAGGTACGTTTGAGAAATAGCAAACAAGTCCACTCGTCTCGACTTACGCGACCAAATCCATTGTGTATTCCTCAGTCCAACTACCGTCGAATACGATCAACGCTTCTACTTGTGGATAACGTTTTCTGTTTCGACAGAGTAATTCTGTCAGGAGGTGATTGTTTGCGTAAACTGAGAATTTAGCAATCGCATGATCGACCAGTCGTTTAAGAGCTTCTGGAGATTTGAATACGATATCGTTATGGTAGGCCAAAAGATGAGATGCGGCGTATGTCTGTTACAAGTGATCCGTAATAATAGAGTTTACACTTTGACTTGTTTGGCGCATGTTGTATTTATATTATATTTAAATGCGTATATAGAAAAAAAACCTGCTCGTCCAAAAGCGTCCTGGACACGACGTACGAGAAAGCCTTCTTCCTGTCACAGACTTTGATGTTTTCATTAAATAAAGTTATACCGTCATCTGAGTAATACATATCAAGAATTTGACTCAAACGAAGACTGTAAAAGTCGTTCACCCAGGTGTGCACCTTACTCGCTATGATGAGACCTATATATGAATCAAAGGTGAAAGGGTAGTAAATAGCGCTTGTAATCATATAATACCGTACTTTTCTATAATAAAAGGACGTGATATATTTGTCTGCAGATATGTTTACCATCGATATCACTGACTATTTTAGCACGGGTGGCATCAAAATAGCCATTTTGATTTTTTAAATAATAAACACCGGGACGCATAGTGTTATTCCAAAATCCAGTGGCTCCAAGTTGCATATCGGAGTCTAATATAGGTCCTTGATATACTACCATCTCCGCTAATTCACCTGAAAAGTTTATCTCATTTTTCGATTTTAATTTCAATTAAGATTAAAGATCTAAAATGACAAGTGACATTGCAATTTAAAATTCTCCACCTGCAATTGTTGTTAGCCATACGTTGTCTAATTTTAGATCTGGCTTAGGCGAGGAAATATATGACATTGATCTATCATGAATCATTTCATTTCTTGGTATAATAAAGTCAACTTCTTCGATGTGAGTTACGCTAGCGATGGTAACAGGCCTTTCTAACGAAAGAAAGAAAACATTTTGTAAGGGTTAAATATATATTTGAAATTTTTGTACTTTTTATTATTCTATTATTGTATTTTTTAAATTATTTTTTATTATGATGTATGGTTGTAAAACGAGCCGCATGGCCAAATCCGCTAAGAACAGTTTTTGAAAGTGTCTGTTGTAAATTTCGTTGACAGAATGCTAGCAGAAATATAACAGATGAATCAGGGCATGTATTATGAAACTTTTCGAAATGGATTCCGATCAGAATTATTCTTTTTTCTCTAGAAAACACAATAGAAATCTATAAGGGAATAACTAAATAATTCTGATCGGAATCTATTCCGAAAAGTTCCGCGTTCTGCTAATGGAATATAATGGCAGATTGACTGCGGAAACTGAGCAGAATCTGTTGTTTAAATGATGTATTCCATTTAAATGTTTACGAAATGACAGATTCTGCTCGATTTCCGCCGACAATCCGCTGTCGAATTATATCAACAGGCTCTGTCGGCAAATCACAAGTAGATGATACAGGATCTGTTACAATATCTGAGCAAATCTGTTACCAATCTGTTATCATACTGTGGATAGTTTGCTTGGGGAAATAAGTCTCTTAAGTTTCTAAAATATTTTTACGAATACAATACCAAACGTTTCTGTGTTAACGATTTGATTTAATCCAACATTCTGATGTTGAAGGGAAGCAGCAATGGCTCCTATAATAGCACCTGGAGCAATAGTTCCATACGACGTAAGAATCACTCCGTATTCCCTCGGACAATTCCATAGATTAGCAAATAAAACTCTACCTATATCACAATTCAGTTTAATTCAAAATTTTTTATAAAAATTATATATAGTATAAAAGTATTTGAACATAAATGGCATAAAAACGCATTACTTGTTAACTTTTGACCGATCTCTTCACATAATGTACTCGTGCCGCGTGAATCTTCTTTCATTATTGTATTTGAGATAGCTTGATGTAAAGTGCACTGTTCTATCGCTGTGAGTGCATCGAACGGAAAAAGTTCCGGTTTTCCTGGAACCATTTCCTTTATCAATTTATATTTGACACTTTGTCTTCCAGACTGTCCAAAAGGAAGTATTCCATCCCTTTCTTGTACATCTTTATAATGTTTGATGCCATCAAGCTTAAATCTAATACGTATGAAAAAAGGAATATAATACATATGCATGGAGTATATATTAATAATACATATATAGGGTAACTCCGGTATATACGCCGCAGCTAAGGGAAACTTAATTTATCGAGTACTATTTACTATGTTTAAGGCAAATGAATTATACCAATAAAAACTTATTTATACTGTCTACTACTATAAAAAAATAGAAATATGAAATATTCATTCTTTGTATTTAATGAAAAAAACTTTTAGAAATCTTTGCATTTTTGCCATATATCCCATAGAGGTGGGATAAATGACATTCATGGGTGAAATATACGCCTTATAAAAAATTACAAATAATGTTTATAAATAAGGCAATAAAATATGTCATATTAAGTTATAAAATGTGTAAAAAGTTTATTAAGGTGTAAGAATGATAAACAAATTATAAAACTGAAAGATTTTAAAAAGAAAATAGAAGAACGATAGATGCATTAAAATTTATTGTTATACGATCAAAAAAAAGAAGGAAAAAGAACACACAGGAGATTTTGATTTTTACGGAGTGTCTATGGCATAAATCCCGCACGCTAAAAATTTCGATCGTATATCCTAAACAGGTGGAATTTACAAGATATCAAGCTAAACAAAGAATATAAGAGCTATGCACTTGTATTTTGCTGTATTCCATCCTTTACTATCCCTCTACACTTATGTATCATGAAATAAACCTTTTACATTCTTTATACAGTAATCATTTTACGTAGGTCGTAATATCCCATAGAGCACAAAATGTTTTTAAAATATTTTTTAAATATTTTTTAGGAAGATTAAAATAATTCACAAAAATATTTTTTGAATGTTTTTATGTCCGCCAGATCATGTCAGAAAAATATTTTCAAAAATATTTTTATAAGATTGCAAATAAATATATTTAATAATATTTGTAAAATCTTTTAGAAATATTACTTCAAAAAATAAAATATGTTTAACCCAATAAGTAATAATTGTGTTTCATGTTTGAAAGATTTTTTTAATATCTGTAAAGTATAGGTACATCTTTTTTTTTATATATTTGAAAAATATACATATCTATCTTGTGAATGTCATGATTTTGCTTCGCCAGAGACCTGCTTATATTAGCCCTCAACTGAAATTTACTTACGAGTTAGTCTTACCATTATGCGCCGCCTAGCAGCGTCGTTCCAAACTAGCACGGAAAGATGCGCTATCATGCATCTTTTAATTAAGAATATTTCATAATATTTCAAAAATATTTGAAAAAAGATTTTAGAACCAATAATAGATTTAAAATATTTTTAAATATTTTGGAACAAGATTATAAAACAATAAATATGTTGATTTAAATTAATATTTCAAAAATATATTTCAAATATTTAAGAAAATATTTCCTGGGTGATAAAGAAGAACATTTTTATAAATATTTTTAAAAGATTCTCAAAATATTCTTAAAAATGTTATCACAAAAGGTTTTTTAACTTTTTTAAAATATTCCTAAAACCATTTTAAAATATTTCTTGCAATATTTTTATAGAAATATTCAAAAATATTTTTTGAAAACATTTTGTGCTGTATGGGATATGATCGCGCTACTTACTACGGTGAGAAATCGATTCAACTCACGACAGTTTCGTTAATATTAACAGTAAGGAACTGAAATTACAACACAATACTAATATGGCATAAAGGCACATAACAATGTGATTGCGAGCAAGTATCTTTATTCTTTCTATTTTTTCTGACTTCTGCGGCGTAAATCCTCGCGCGGCGTAAATACCGGAGTTACCCTATGTATACATACATTGCACCAACGCAATACAAAGGAAGATCAAAAGGCCTTATAAACAAGTTGAGTTTATAAATTTACACAAACTTTACAATTAATATTATACATATACAAATATTACATATCAATAATATTACATATATGTCCTTATATTCTTCCCTTTCCATATATTCCTACTTTTCATACATTTTAAATATAACATATGTAATAATTTATCAATACTTTATCGTATATAATATGAATTATAAAATTTGTTAAACTTCTTGGTAAAAATTTTTCTTAAAATTTACGTGATTTTCCAGAAATTCTATTTAAATTTCAGAATTTTTCACAACTTTAATATAAATTTTATACTTTTTAGAAACATTTCACAGATTTTATATACTAATTGAAATGCTTTTCAGAAATGTTGACAAAGTGTCTATAAAAAATTTACGTCACGTACACTATAGATTTTAGTACTGGTAGTGAATATGGGAACGTATAGCCCTCTTTTCTAAAATTCTTCCTACATGTGAATTCTAAAATATTCCAAGATTTCTCATTCTATATTTTCCGAAAATACATTCGCAAGACACGACATTCACGTTTACACGATATTTTATGTTTGTAATTAGAAAATCGGATATTATTAAATCGATTAACAATGTAATACATAGTCAATAGCAAACCAAATATTTTTCAAATTGTTTTTCTCAGAAAATACGTACACATTTTGTTTTTTACTAAAAAAAAAAATCAAAATAATTTATAAATTGTTCTGTTAAAGTATTGTTTAATTATTATGCAATACATATGTTTCAGTCTATTACTTATAAAAATGATCACGCGTCAAAATAATAATTATTTTATAAAATGTCGCGTTTATTTTTTGAAATACTTAAAAGTATATTAAATATTCAAATTTATAGATTTTTCAAAGTCAGATTTTTTTACAATAAAATTATTATATTTATTTATTATTATAATTTTTCGGAATATACATATATGTTGAGTACCCTCAGAATATTCCAAATTAAATTTAAAAAATATGTGAAATATCTTCTGACTATGCAACGATTATGCATGTCCTTTGAATATTCTTGAAAGATTCAAAATACGGATATGAATGGAGTGTTTTTTTTTTTACTAACATTTGAATATACTTTTACATTCTGCAAATATTTCGGAATATATCCAGAATATTTTTAGAATGTTACTTTAGAATTATTATTTCATTATGAAATTCGTATGAACGTTTTATTTCTATGAATATTTCAAGAATATTTAGATATTTATATATTCAAGAATAGTATTAGCCTAGATGTTATTTATGAATTTGATTTACGTCGAAAGCTTCGTACCTGTGCATCAGGGAGGATGACATTGTTCTGATATCCATCGTAGCGTAAGAATATGTCTCTGCTTTGCGAATGATATCCAGCAGGACGCGCATGTTCATGGGAAGGTGAAAATCATGCATGTTATTATTCACGTAACATTCCTTAAACTCGTCCGGTATGCGGAGTTGAGATTCCGTCGGACTTATTCCTGGGAGAAAGTTTGAGATGTTGACAATTTGACGCCGAATATTCATATATTCGTCAATTATCGTGTTTTATTTAAATGATTCACACCACACCCTCGTTAGCTTCTTATCTTACCATAGAATATAAGTAAAATTATGGAAAAAATCCATCCTCTTAGTGACAAGATATTGCCGCTTGCGACGCTCAGTATAACGCTCATGTTCCACCTGATTCGTATACTTTCCAATGACTCACGCACACATCCATTGTGCGAGAAGATATAGTAAGATTACGTTCTACTTTAATGCTGATAAGATAGCTGTGACTGCGCAATCTGCGCTTGTTAGATTTATATATATTACGAGTTGAAATTTTCCCTAAGAGAGAAGTATTAGCTCGACTAAAATCACATCTGTTTAATCTGTTTAATTGTGTTAAATTCTATTAATGTGCTCTTATCTCTCGTTTATTAACAAAATTTTAATCCAATTCTATTGATCTGACGGCAACATGGTGCGTCCAAATGCGGAGGAATGATTGTCAAATAATTTTACGTGCGATTTCGTGACAACTAATTTTACAAAGTAATATAAATCTCATAATATATTTATGAAACGATTGGATTTCGATCTGTTCTCTAATAAGGGTCATGTCTACGATCGAGTGGGGGTAGATTACTCATAACATATCGTATCTTATCTGTTGATAGTGATGGTAGGTGTTACTATGTCTCTAAAAAGGTGTGGTGTAGTACCTCGTTAAGTGAAACCGAAGGGTTAGCGTGTCTTTCTTACATAAAAGCAGTAACAGCGTGAGAGAGTCGGGTAAGTTTCCTGAATTTTCAAATGCACTTACATTTCTTTTTCTGATATTAACTTAAATGGAAATATTCGATTCGGAAGAGACGAAATTATTCTATATTTTTCGTTTTTTACAGTCGCAAAATGATTAAATTATACTCCTGGATTATTCTATTTACTCTTGGTAAGAAATTTATTATTTCAATTTACGATGCGCAATTAATTTTGCTGTACAATATCTCTGGTGAAAAATTTTCTTGAAATTCTGCACATTATATATATTTCAGAACTCTCATATAAATTTTATAATTTTTTAGAAAATTTGTTAGACTTTTTATACAAATGGAACACTTTTCAAAAATGTTGAGAAAGTCTATAATCTCTTTTCTGAAATTCTTTCTATGTGTGAATTTTGAAATATTCCAAGATCTCTCATTCTACAATTTTTGATGAAAACTTAAAATCTGAAGATGTTAAGGTATTTTTTTTAGAAATCTATCAATTTAAAACATGAAAAATTCTTAAAGATTATTGTAAGTGTAGTATTATTGCAAGTACATTATGAAAGTGTTTCTTCACCAGGGATATTTATTAAAAATGGTTTAAAGTTAATTCAAGTTAAAACATAAAAAATTGTCGATATATGTACCTATATATAATAAATTTTAATAATTTACATTTTTTTATTTGTAAAAATGTAACTTTAAATATTTACTACATTTGCTTGACAATTTACGGAAAAATTAAAATATGACATGTATAAATACAATTGAAATATATGTAAGAGTAATTATATTATAATTGTGTAAACAATGCGATTTAATCTTAATTTTAATTACGCATATTATTTTAGGCGTTTTCGCGCAAGAAACTATATATCGAAGTGTTTCATCAACTCTCAAAGAATGTTACGAAAATAAGTATCTTCTAGAGAAAGATAATAGATTACCCCATACTTTGAATACATTAATCGCAATTCTCCAAAAAATCGAGAAATCGGAATCAAGCAGGGATTTACGAACCTTAACTGTTGGGATTATGCATAGGTAAAAGAAATTCTGATTTTCATATATATAATAGTGTCATATAAAAGATATATTCACGTGTGAAAGTTTCAAGAATTAACCCTTAGCTGGCACACTTCACCAGAATCACATAGGGAGCTTTCCAGCAAGCGACACAAGTCAACACAAACGTCGCTCTGTCTTTCTTTGTTGGCAATGAAGAACGAAGACAAAACGACACTTGTGTCGACTTGGGTCGCTTGCTGGAAAGCTCCCATAGTTGGCCCTCTGGGGTTGTTTCAGACCCCACTACTAAAATGCTTACTACGAGGAAGCTATTGATTTTTTTTACTTAAAAAAATTCCAAGATAGTCTTCGAATGTTGTTTTAACAAATGTCATAGGTTATTTTGATAAAATGTAATATTAAGTATGAAAAAAATTGAAGAACGTAAAAGAAAACGAAAAAATGATTGTTTTTACTCAAAAATTCATAACTCTTATATTTTAACTCTTCCATTTTTTAGTACTATTTTCGTACTATAGGGAGGCTTAAATTAGAGCTGAACTAGGCTGGAGCGTTTAATACCCCACAGTGCCAGCTAAGGGTTAAGTTTGAAGTTGTTGAAATGCATATTAATATTTCATTAAAAACCATAGATTTCGCCAAGATGGAATAGAAAAAAATCCAAACGTAATAGAGCAATCTGGTGTATTGCCATATAGAGCAGCTAGCCAAGCTCAAAAATATGTAGTAATAACTCGCTTCATACCCGAAAAAACGGACCTTATTCGTTGGGACAACATACTCACTGATATCGAAAGGGTAAGTTTGACAAAAGACCATACACAACCTTTTAAATTTTAAATGTATAAAAATGAATAGTGTAGTTTTCAAAAGAACAGACTTTTACATTTCACGTATTTGATAAAAAAATTTTCATTTTAAAACATATATAAGTTATAGAATTATATATAAAATATATATCTATATATGTTTTTTTTTCTCTTGTATAAAACCTTGTTCATATAGGAAAAATAATGAGAAGAAAAATTAAAAAATAATTAAGAGAGGATAATTTTCTCATTGTTTTTAATAAAAAATAAAGTTTGAAAAAATGAGAAAAAATTACTAATATATAATTATATGTAAATGTAATAATCATATATAAAATGATTATATATAGATGCAGATTATATATAGAATATTGTGTAACCGTAATTTTACTCTTTGTAAAAAGAAACAATGCACAAATTATTTCTCTAATTATTATTGTTCTTATTATTTTTTTTAATATATAAGGTCAGAGATTATACAAGAGAAAGAAAACATATATATGGACATATTTTATATATAATATTATATATATTTATGTATATTTTTATATAAAATTTTTACCAGGTATAAAAGTCTATACAGCATTTTATTTGGCGGATATTTTTGCAGTGCACTCTTCATTTTATGCTGTCTAGCAGTATTGAAATCTTTGAAAGAGGGGACGAAAACACGGTATGTAGATACACCGACAATGCTTATAGAAGCGCGAGAAGTGTGACTTATTCCAATGGCAGTAATTCCACTTATTCCAATACAAATTTGGATGTGCACGATGATGTCGAAACCTTAACACCCGAACAAATGTAAGTAATACAATGTAACATGATGTATTGTGAAAAAATAATGTAAATCGTATAAAAAATATTTGTTTTCAATATTGTTGTAAAATTGGAATGTAACGATATTGTAATATTTATTGCTATGAAAATTGATAATTAATTATATAATTATGTTTATTTTCGCGTCAGTCGTGTTGATAAAAATTATAAACAACGCATTGTAAAAGTTACACATTATTTTTGATTATTTTAAATTTAAACTGTGCATACATTATATAACTAGAAATACAAAAACTTATAATGTGTATAACAAATTTATGCTGTTAGTCAATTAATTTTTAATTAATTTCAGTTAGTCAATTTTTTTATTTAAAAAATTATTAATATTAATATAAAACACAAACATAGTAAAACGACAACTTTTATAAAAGCAACTGCATTCAAGCTGTATAAAATTCTTTTAAATTGCAATCCGCTTCACTAAAACATTCTTTAAATAGAAATGTCGCTATTATCACCGTAATATATCAGACTGTTTCGGGATAATAAAAATTTTATTACAATCTTTACTATACGCGATATATTTTTGGAACATACAATAAATACATCTGTAGGTACTTATTTCTGAAAATTTTGGTTGCGAACATAGCGATGTTATCACCAATAATAAAAACGGAGTTACTGAACACGTGTTTCATCCAAACGCCTTGTATCCGGAATTACCGCCGAATCATCCGAAGATCGCTCGATATCTCAACCTGCCGCCGCTAAGTAAATGTCCTGTGGAGAATGGCGTTATAAAAACTAGGTATGTAGATTTTATATATAAATTTCATATAATCACACACACACACACACACGCACGCGCGCGCATTTGTCCTATAATGAATTTTATTATAGGTGGGGTCCTGTTTCTGCCGGGCCGCTAATTGCTGGTATAGCTGCTGGCTTGCAACCCGAATATGTAAAGCTCTCAGATGTGTTTCCTGAGGAAAAGAACGAAGAGAGAAAGGCAAATCTATCAAGATTATTATTGGATAATAAATGGATGGCAACTATAGCTGGTAACAAAGCGTTAATTTTTTCTTGTGTTAATGTTTTGTACTGTTTTATATGTCAAAAAAGATGTTCAAGAAAATTGACCAAAAAAATTAGCGTTAAATTGATGGGTCACAAACTCATTCATATATTTTTCAAAATTATTTTATCAACTTTTAATTATTGAATACATCCATTGCAGCAGAGAGATTATACAATTTTACATACTCGCAGGTGATTTAGCTGAAATTACTTTAATGCAAGGCCCTACAAATGAGAAGATTAGTATAGGTGTAAACGGCATGTGGAATTCGTCGGCTATGCCCCGTTGGTATTTCTTGAAATCCAATCAGAAATTACAATTTACCACGGCTGAGATTAGAGGTGACATTGACGGATTAATTCTTGCTAGCGAAATTGAAGCCTTATATTCCAAAGTGCCCACTTTGAGACTGTCGCAGATTTTGGATCAGTATTATAGCTCCCACGGATTGTTTAATTCCTCAATTAGAGCATGCGATCGGAAAACATTATTCCAAACGATACCGAAATCGATAATGTCTGCACAGGTAATATTGCATAATATATTATAATATATTATATTTAATATATTATATAATTATATATAATATATATATATATTATATATAATTATATATAATATATTATATTATACTGCGTAATAGATTATACAATCAATTCATTAATTTTGATAAGAAGAAATTGTAAATAAGATCGTTGCACAGACGTATAAAACTTTTAAAAATTATAGATCAAATCTTATGGCTGAGGCATAGATTAAAGAACTTTATTTATAGGCGTACACTGCTTCACTAGTTTTGGAAGAATATCTGCATAGAGCTACAATAAACGATGATAGGATGCAAGAATTTGCGGCACAAGCAACAGACGAGCTGTCTCGTTACGTTGGTAAGTGTATTGGTATTTAGTATTTTGCGAAATAAAATACTCAGGGACAAAATAAGAAGTAAACTGTAAACCATATAACTTTCAGGAGAAATGAATAAGGATTTAACATGTCAATCTGAGATGGAAAATTTCAACGATGTTATTCAAGTCGCTATTGATCTGACAATTATTCTCGATACAACGTGGTCTTTTAACGCGATACAACCAATTATTGCGTAAGTATAACTTACACGCATATATAAGCCATCTTAGACAAACATAATTCTGATGCACAAAAAATATACTTTATTATTTTTCTTGATAGAAACATATTGGATAATATCAAGATAAATCCATATAACAGTCAATTTACAGTTATTAATGGCCGTGATGGCGGTATCATGATTAATACTACCAATAGTATTTTAGACATCGGTTATTATAATACAACCCATTATACGAATGGTATGTTTGCATATTTACATGTTAACATATGCGTTAAACGATTATATCCTGTTACGAGCGATTTAAATTGAAAGTTACTTTTTTTCAGTTACTAGCGGTTTCGATCTTCCTAAATCACTTGACAAATTACGTATTTTGCAAACAAAGAAATTGAACGATGAACGTAATGGTCTTGGACAAGCAAAATCTGATGTAGTCTTAATTATTCCATATACATCATCTCTTTCAAGTTCCGACAAGGAATACTGTATAGAACAGATCAAGCAGATGCGAGAGAAAGTACCAGGTAAATTGCTTTCTATAAAAACTGCATACTAAAATTATTATATCGATCATTTAGTTCAGCAATATTCCATAGCTTTCTGCGATAATGTAAATTTAATGAGGCTTGATTATCGATATTATTGCAGATGCCACATTACTTATATTGGCTTACGGATCAATAGACAAATGGGCAGATCTTGTAAGTGATCCGTCAAATGATTTATTCTCTACAACCGCTGTGGGTGATATAGGAGGTTCAGCAACGATCGCTAAACTAATTGCGAGAATAAAACAAGGTAGATAGACAGACGGATGTCATTTCTTTTGAAATCTACATAATTCTACAATATAATTTACTGTATTTTTATTTATAGTTCCACAGCGCTTAATCAATACGCAATGTGGAGCCGATTATTCTTCCGTTGGATCTACCAATTCGTTTATCGATTATATTGAACCGGCAACAGTTGTTTCGTACAGACTTCATCCCAATTATTTCTTTTCCACTGACAGCAGCCATGTTTCTCAGATAAAGGTAAAATTTTTCTTACACAAAATGTAAGAAAAATTAATAATTGAACATGTTTTCTCTTTGAATATGTATTATAAATATTTTTTTAGATCAAAGGATCCGGTTGGGGTAATCTAAGAGTATGTACATCGCGACGTTTCATAAATATTAATATGACAAGTAGCTCATGTGAGTCGATAAATAATGATGTACATACTGTTACATTTTCCTGCGGTGATGCTGGTTTGATACATCTTTGTGATCCATTATATTTAACAATTATTGCTAATTCTTCAGTTACAAATTATCAATGTACAAGTAAGTACAAAGAAAGTTATAAAATGAGTTAAATTAAAAAATCTAATAATTTGTAGCAATTGTTAACGTCCCATTTTCAAGTATACATATTTTTATGCTAAATGAATATTGTCTGATCGAGATGTTATCTTTTCTTACATATCTCCTGTTTATATTTTTTTAGAGCCAGACGTGTGCAGATTTGCTCATATGATCGAATATACCATCTCGTATGAGAATCTAGTATGTGAAAGTAGTGCAAGCATAAATATACTAAATATTTTCGTTTTAATCATAAGCATGATATACATGTTTTTGTAATAAATGATACAAAAAATGTTACACAAGTTAATTTTCCTTAACAAATAAGATAAATGTGTTTGAACATTAGTGAAAATAGAATTAGAATTGTAAATATCACTTAATACTGCTCTTTTGTGATAGGGTATGCAAAATATTTTGTAGTCACTGCATTTGTATATGTATAATGACACACTGAAACTTTCAAAATAAGAAAGTGTTGTGAAACTGCTTGCATAAATAAATCGATAACAAATAAACGGTATTGTTCTTTTAAATAAAAGGTTTACAGAGAGTTACTGTATGGTCCACTCCACAGGCAACCTTTCTCACTTGAGCCCCCACTGCAACCTGTTGCAAGAACACAAAATATTAGACGGAAAATTTCCATACATGTACATATATAATATATATTACACATATATTATATATTATATGTATACATAAGTATAATATTGCGTTGTTTTATGTCCTGTTTATTCTTTTAATCGTGTTTTATTTGTGAAATATATGATAATAAATTTACCCTTAAAGGAAAAAATTGATCTTTTACATGTCCTAATCCCAAAGATCCAAATTTATTGCAACCCCACATGTGCAAATCTCCTGAATTAGTTAGCGCTGCCAATTGACTAATCCCACAATATACATTTGTTACCTAACAAAGTGTGAAAACTTCATTGATGTACAGTTTATTACTTTTTAATGTAATTCAAATTTTTTTAATTACCTTGACAGTACGATTATATATATTATTGCCAAACAATGTAGGAGGAATTATAGTTGGTTTTAATACTTTCTGCACTTGAGGTCCAAGACCGAGTATACCATATCCCCATACATAGACATTACCATCATCTATAATGTAAATGCACAGAAATTAATACAAAAAATATTTAATACTTTTAAACAGGAACTATAAATAATAATCATTAAAACAATTGGTGAATTAACGTTGTTAGGCCAGTCATATTAGACATCGAATCGTCCAATTAATCTTCCCAGGTTGCAACCACCATGAATAGCTTTGATTTGAGGTGCTATAAGTGGGATTTATTTTGCTTCGCAAAATTAACGCGGAATAAAAAGTTATTAACAATATTATGAACAAAAAACACGATTTTTTTTATTTTTTCTCAAATATCTCGAAAACTAAGCAAGATAGGGTAACTAACTATACGTACCTTTTTTGTAGAGCGTAAAATTATCTACAATAATGATCTGAACAACATTAATCGTCAAGTCAGTCGTTTAGCTTGCACGCGCCGTCAAACTCCGAGACTCGGATCCCAAAAACCCTCGATTTCATCGTTTTTTTGATGTTGCGCTGGTGATTTTTTTCCGTCATTTAAAATGGAATTAAAAATCCCCAAAAAATCACATCATCTGAGAACTACAAAGAATACTTTTCATGATGCAACCGATTTTTTAGACCCTTTTTCTGATGATGTGATTTTTTGGGAATTTTTAATTCCATTTTAAATGACAGAAAAAAATCACCGGCGCAACATAAAAAAAACGATGAAATCGAGGATTTTCGGGATCCGAGTCTCGGACTTTGACGGCGCGTGCAAGCTAAACGACTGACTTAACGATAAATGTTGTTCAGATCATTATTGTAGATAATTTTACGCTCTACAAAAAAAGTACGTATAGTTAGTCACCCTATCTTGCTTAGTTTTCGAGATATTTGAGAAAAAAAGAAAAAAAATCGTGTTTTTTGTTCATAATATTGTTAATAACTTTTTATTCTGCGTTAATTTTGCGAAGCAAAATAAATCCCACTTATAGCACCTCAAATCAAAGCGATTCATGATGGTTGCAACCTGGGAAGATTAATTGGACGATTTGATGTCTAATATGACTAGCCTATGTTATAACTTACTGTTTAAGACCATGCAAAAACTTCCACCTGCAGCAATGTCTATAATGTGTCCTAATTCCTGTGTATCTAATTCTGTAGCAATGTTTATTTGGTAACTATTTTCTCCGACTGGTAACTGACCATACTCTGAATTACCCCAACCATATACTTTTCCTTTATCTGTAACAGAAATATTTTAATTTAATTTAATTTTATTTATACATATAAAATTATCTGTAATCTCTGACAAAAATAAATCTTTATATGCCAATATATATACTATGTATATGCTAGACCAAGCAGTCAGTTCCTAGCAAAGTTGATGACAGAAAAACTCTGAATCAAAAAAGCCTTTAGGTACATTTCTCTCTTCTCTTCTCTTCTAAGGTAACCTGTAATCTTACGTGTTATCTTCTTGAGTCACAAAAAAGAAAAGAGATGGTTATACTCAAAGATAATTCTTGTGGCATAGTTTCTTTTACAATTATCTATTTCACATATTTACCAAGAAACACTTTAATTGTTTTCCCAATTATATAAATATTTGGTTTAGGTCTAGATATACTTGTTACATACCACTAAGAGCTAATACACAATCAGCGGCACAAGCAACTTTGATTATACGTTGTCCTGCTAGGTCACCCTTGACTAAACTCGGTCGATGTTCATTTTGATAGTGTGCAAGACCCGTTTGTCCATCAGCACCCCAGCCAAATGTGTATACTTCACCTGTCTCTGTCAAGAGTATGCTGTTATATAATGTTAATGAGAAAATGCATGATAAGAATTGTAAATGCTTAACAGTGAAGTGATTTTATACCTATGATCTTGACCAGCTGTTACTGCAATAATTTTGTTCCCTTTAACATCAGATATACAATGCACAACCATACTTTTCTCATAATTTTCACTCAATATAATTGGTCTGCCACATTGGCCATATGCATTATTACCCAATGTAAACAGACCTTCTGTCGTCAATATTAATAAATGTGCTCTTCCAGCAGCCATACCTATAACTTTAGTCGAGATATCTTGCAACGGCAAGGTTATTGACCTTGGAATAAATACCATATTAGGAATTTTCTCATCAAGGTTATGGCCTATTATAAAAAAAAAAGATAAGCTATGATTCTTAAAATCAAAATTTGTTCCTAACAGAGACAAATAATACGTCATATAATATTAGTTAAAGTAGTCAATTACCAAGTTGTGA
Source organism: Temnothorax nylanderi (assembly GCF_030848795.1). Taxonomy (NCBI): domain Eukaryota; kingdom Metazoa; phylum Arthropoda; class Insecta; order Hymenoptera; family Formicidae; genus Temnothorax; species Temnothorax nylanderi. Next base: position 46,611 of record NW_027249933.1, read on the forward strand.
ATCTGTGTTTATGCCAGTCCCATAAACAATATTCTTATCCAAAGAATGCACAGCGTAAGCTGTAAAGCCATATCCACAAGCAATATCTGTTACCTTATGTCGCTCGGCAAAGGACAATCTTTTTGGTTTTGAAAGATACGAAACGTTATTCTTTCTCAATGCCCTTAGTTCACCAAGAGCACCGTGTTCCGCAAGACCCCACACGTACACTCTGCGGTCGTCCTCTTGACTTATTGGATATTGGAAAACTGCAAACAATGTGATTTCAAGTAATCTATCAATTTGATTTGCTGATATAGGTAGGCTGCAGTCCATTTGATACTAGAAATGCTTTGAAGTGTTCTTCTTCGCCTTCTTCCTTCACTGAAAGAAAGAAGAGAAATGCTTCGAAGCATTTGTAGTGTTAAGTGGACCGTACCGTAGCCATATATATAGATATAATATTTGAAATAAATGTTTTCTAACTTGGCAAAGTTTTAAGCTCAGGCTTTGAAGGTACGGACTTCTGGTTGTCTAAATGCAAATTTTTAACATTTCTCGTGAGTCGTAAAAGACAACTTCTTCCCGCGCTGAGCATTTCTCATAGGTTTTCTCAAGATATATAAAATGTACAGGTTATTTGACAGTTCTTCCAGTTTCTTCTTGAGTTTTTATCTTCTTCTTCTTATATTTTTATTGGCTCTTGCCTCTTTTCAGAGGATAATACGGCCTCGGATCTCGTGAATGCCGAGTTGGCGAGGCAACCAGACGACGCGTGACATAATTATAGCCCCGCGACACTAATTATCGATGTATTTTCCTACATATTAATAAATCTAAAAAATTATTCAATAAAAAATTATTATATACATTGTTTTACATGTTAATACAAAATTAAAATTTGAATTAAAATAAAAAAATCCACTCTTGGCCAATATGTACGTTTTTTTATTTAAAAAAAATCTGTTTATTCAACAATCTCTATTTAAAGAATTAATTTCAGCGCAATGATATTATTAAGTACTAAAAAAAATTATAGTTTATACACTGTTCTTTCTGTCTTTGAATTTATTTTCCATTAAATGTATAACGTACATATTGTTACTCAACGGAAACCGCGAGAAGGTGGTGGTCTCTTCCGCCAGGAGGAAAATGTAAAAATAATGTTTGCACCCTGGGTGTGTGTGCGCGCGCGTGTGTGTGTGTGTGTGTGTGTGTGTACACTACACATGCATTTATGTTCCACAAGCGATCGAGATGTCTATTACGGAAAGATTTCTTACGCTTCTAATTTTTAAGCGTGATGTTCATTACGGACATTATTTATTACACGCTTATACTCTTTAAGCGTGATGTCTACTACGGACAAGATGTTTTACACGCTTATCATTTTAAAGCGTGATGTCTTTTATAAACAAAACTAGCTTTTGAGCCCGCGCGAAGCGGGGCGTATCTCATTCCCTTTTCTTTTTGTAAATCTCTTTACCAGTCATCGCCCAAATCAATCACTTTTACATTTTGTATCTGTAATTTTTAATCAATTTTATTTATATAAAAAATTAGGATATTAAAATGGTGGACTTCCACACCACCCACGTTTCTTGTTTTTTGACGTAGAACTACGTCTTTGTCGACAGTAAAGGGGGGGTAAATCCAGGAGCACAGATGACTTTTATGGGCGCAAAGCAGCCGATTTTTGTAGGCGCATAGATATTTTATACCCTTCTCTAATTAAAGTACCCTCTTGAGAATGCTACATAGAGTTGTACGTGAGCAAATACGGATTGTGGCAGATAAATCCCAACTTTTTCTAAAGTTTGTCCCTGAGATTTATTGATTGTCATAGCAAATGCCACTATAATAGGAAACTGTCTTCGTTTGAGCTTAAACGGGAACTTAAACAAAATTGTTAATAATTTAATCACCCGCAGCATGTAGCCTTAAAGTACTGTGGTCTTTTTTAACAGCACTATAGTGTATAATTTATTCGCCGACATAAGAGACAAATGTTTGTCTTCAATCGTCATGCCACTTGCATTTTTAAGTCAGCATTGAAGGCAAAAGGAGAAACATCTATAAGCATGACGATTGAAGACAAACATTTGTATCTTATGTCGGCGGACAAATTATACACTAGTGCTGTTAAAAAAGACCACAGTACTTTAAGGCTACATGCTGCGGATGATTAAATTATTAACAATTTTGTTTAAGCTCCCGTTTAAGCTCAAACGAAGACAGTTTCCTATTAGAGTGGCATTTGCTATGACAATCAATAAATCTCAGGGACAAACTTTAGAAGAAGTTGGAATTTATCTGCCACAATCCGTATTTGCTCACGGACAACTCTATGTAGCATTCTCAAGAGGGTACTTTAATTAGAGAAGGGTATAAAATATCTATGCGCCTACAAAAATCGGCTGCTTTGCGCCCATAAAATTCGGCTGCTTTGTGCTTATAAAAATAGGCTGCTCTGCGCCTTTCAAATTCGACTGCTTTGCGCCCATAAAAATTGGCTGCTCTGCGCCTTTCAAATTCGGCTGCTTTGCGCTTTTAAAAATCGGCTGCTCTGCGCCCATAAAAGTCATCTGTGCTCCTGGATTTACCCCCCCCTTTACTGTCGACAAAGACGTAGTTCTACGTCAAAAAACAGGAAACGTGGGTGGTGTGGAAGTCCACCATTTTAATATCCTAATTTTTTATATAAATAAAATATAAATATAAATATAAAAAAATAAAATTGACTAAAAATTACAGATACAAAATGTAAAAGTGATTGATTTGGGCGATGACTGGTAAAGGGATTTACAAAAAGAAAAGAGAATGAGATACGCCCGCTTCGCGCGGGCTCAAAAGCTAGTTTTGTTTATAAAAGACATTACGCTTCAAAATGATAAGCGTGTAAAACATCTTGTCCGTAGTAGACATCACGCTTAAAGAGTATAAGCGTGTAATAAATAATGTCCGTAATGAACATCACGCTTAAAAATTAGAAGCGTAAGAAATCTTTCCGTAATAGACATCTCGATCGCTTGTGAAACATAAATGCATGTGTAGTGTACACACACACACACACACACACACACACACACGCGCGCGCACACACACCCAGGGTGCAAACATTATTTTTACATTTTCCTCCTGGCGGAAGAGACCACCACCTTCTCGCGGTTTCCGTTGAGTAACAATATGTACGTTATACATTTAATGGAAAATAAATTCAAAGACAGAAAGAACAGTGTATAAACTATAATTTTTTTTAGTACTTAATAATATCATATTGCGCTGAAATTAATTCTTTAAATAGAGATTGTTGAATAAACAGTGATTCTTTTTAAATAAAAAAACGTACATATTGACCAAGAGTGGATTTTTATATTTTAATTCAAATTTTAATTTTGTATTAACATATAAAAAAATGTATATAATAATTCTTTATTAAATAATTTTTTAGATTTATTAATATGTAGGAAAATACATCGATAATTAATGTCGCGCGCCGATATAATGTCACACGTCGCCTGGTCGCCTCGTCAACTCGGCATTCACGAGATCCGAAATCGCATAGCCAATAGCCATAGCTCGAGAGAGAAGAAAAAGACAGCAGATCTGTCTATCCTTTTCTACCGCTGACGCTCGAAGCTGGCCGAAGCCAGCCGAAGCGCTCGGCTGCGTTGTTGAACCGTAGAGTTGGCATCTCTGCCCATCCCCACCACTGGCTGGCATCCTTGCCTATAGGGATGGTCAAACATCGATCGATGAATTCAGCATCGATGCTTATTTTGTTCGAAAATCGATTATCTTTCCGATGTTTTCGAAGCCGATAGCCGTGATCAGACTACGGCTGAGTTTCCACTGAGCGCGTCACGCGTAGCGTTATCCATCGCGACCAATCAAAACATCTTATTTTATTACATTATTCGTGACGGAACGTTCAGATTGGTTAACGACGGACGACGCGACGCGTGACGCGCTCAGTGGAAACTCAGCCTACGGTTAGTTTTCTTTATTCTGATTGATTAAATTTCAATCCAATCTCAATCCCAATCCGTAGTCTGATCACGACTTGATTGGTCAAATTTCAATCCAATCTCAATCCCAATCCGTAGTCTGATCACGGCTTCAGAGCAAAGTTTACTAAACTTGAGATCAGTTTTCTCTGTTCTGATTGATTAAATTTCAATCCAATCTCAATCCCAATCCGTAGTCTGATACGGGCTTTACGACCGTTATGGCGTTATACGTTTCTTGTGCGTTGATCTACGTTACGTTACAATGCGAGAGCTTATGCGGAGGCTCTTAAGCCCGTGTCACACTACGCATTGCGGACGCGGATTGGATTCGGATTGCGAATCATTGAATCTGAACTCTCCGTTCACACCACGAATTCAGTATTCAGTCTGCATTGGTCTGCATTGTTTGCTGTGTGCTGCGTGTAATATGGCTTGTCAAAATTATTATTATAAGCGATATATATATATGAAAAGAAAAAAGTTGCAAGCATGTCTTTTGCTTCTAATCAGAGAGAAGGATGAGAGTGGTCATGCCCGCATTTTAGGTGGTCCCCGTCCATGAGCGCCTCTATGTGCACAAAACGTGCATATTGAACTACGTAGCCATGTCCACGAAAATTTCTGATGGGTAACGCGTTATGTGCACGCTCTATTGGTTCTGTTCCGTGCTATGTGCACGATCTTTTGGTTCTGTTCCGTGCTATGTCGAAAGCGTCGGTAATGCATAATACTTGTATGGAGGGGATGTGCTGGCCGCGGCGGCCGCGCTCGACGCTCGGCAACACTCGGCAAGCTTCGAGCCAGTTCGAGCGAAGAGAGAAGGACAGACATACGATCTGCTGTCTCCTTATTATGATGTAGCTGTAGCTGCTTAGCACGCATTTCGGGTATCGCGTCTCGTGTCTCACCAAGCGTCGAGTCTCGAGTTGGCAAATCGACGATGCGTTGCGTTACATTTATGTTTCCACTTACGAATTTTAATTGTTATGTTTATAAATATATATTTATTTAATTATATTATATATGAAATTTATAAATATAAAATTTACAAATATAATTAAATAAATATTAACAAACATAAAAATTAAAGTTTGTAAGGATAATGTATAAAAATAGCAATCCTTGTTTTTGCCCATACGCTTTTTTATCTGAAAAAAGTCCTACATTAAAAACATTAACTTTAGCACAGTATAGCATAATATTTAAAAATATTTAAATGCATAATAATAATTAAATAAATATTAACTATCGAGAAAAAAATTGTAGTGTTGTTTTTACTCTTATTAAGTATATAATTTTAGCTATCCATGTTTAAACGACCAAATCACGAGCGCCAAAAGAGAGATATTGGATTAAAATAGAAACAATTTATTAAACAAACAATACACACGGTTAACGTTTCGACTGTACTTATAGTCTTCTTCGGAACGGATTGCTATGAAAGAAGAAAATAAATATCAAAAAACATGATAACGTGTTTAAGTTAACATTTTAAAACATTAAACAATCTCTTAATAATAATATAAATAAAATAAACAATCTAATTCAATCACAAATATAAAAACGCCGAAATAATCGAATAAAACGATGACAATATAACTATAAAATTTATTTATATTGAGAAGTAAAGAAGGTAATCTCTTCCATCAGAAAAAAATGTAAAAAATTGTTAAGGAGATATTCTGGTTTGAAAAGTCATAAAGAAAGATATTTTTCAGGAATTTTTTGCAGGGAAACGAAAAGAGCGAATAACGCTAAACTGTATATACATGTTTATTTAGCCTTATTTTGAAAATATATTTTTAGTTTTAAGTAATAAAAATGCTCTTCTTTTCCATATTATATCCTGTCATTAGAAGGTGTAAATGACAGACGCGAGACGGTGTAAATGATTCTAGCTGTTCTAAGTATCTGAAACGCAAAAACCAAAAATTTTTTTATTCAGGAGAAGTGTGGCTATCGTCTGAACTAGAACTAAACTAATATTTCCATTCTGGCGGCCTTTTTATTAAAAATATTATAACTTTTTTCGAAACTTTGGAAGTATTTTATTAAAAGAAAAAAAAACTAATAAACGTATAATGTTTATTCTAGTTCAGACGATAGTCACACTTCTCTTCTGAATAAGAAAAATTTTGGTTTTTGCGTTTCTGATACCTAGAACAGTTGGAATCATTTACATCGTCTTTCATTTATACCTTATTCTAGTGACCAGGATATAACATAGAAAATAGAGCATTTTTGTTACTTAAAAAATAAAAATATATTCTCAAAATAATGTTAAAAGAACATGAAAAGTTTAATGTTATTCGCTTTCTCCGTTTCCTACAAAAAATTCATGAAAAATACCTATTTTTACGAACTTTCAAATCAAAATACTTCCTTAATTTATTATTTGTTATTAATATATATTGTTGGTAATTCATATATAAGTAATTAGAAAGCATATAGTACAAAATAGTTTCAATATTCAAATTATTGCAATAATGAAGAAATCAATTATTTACAATATATTTACATTTTCTTCTGTGTCTGTATCGTATGTATTATTGCAGACAAGTTTCTTTGCACGTTTACATTTCTTTTGCAGATTTTTTACAAGCTTATCTTTCACAAGTGTGATATGTCAAATACAGACAAGATTTTTGCACGCTCATCTGTTATAAGCGTAATGTCAATTGCAAGATTTTCATAATCAAACGTTCAACATTTTCGACATTTTTCTACAAACGAGGGACCAGCAATATCGTCCGCAGCATGTAGCCTCATAGGCCAGTCAATTTACGGTTTTAATCGAATTTGAATTCGGAAGTTTAATTTATGTGCCATTCGATATAGTAAATGGCACTGCAGATATAAACATATCAATTTTGTGCTTTGTAAAAAAATAATAATAATAAAATATAAATTATAAAAAATTGGTCCCTTTCGACCTTTTACTCGAAACGCTGCGAAAACCGTTCGAAATACAGCAAAATTGCACAAAGATAATTTTGTAGAGAATTAAATTTCCTATAAAAAGATCCGGGAGGAGGGCATTTCTCTTGTAAAATTAATAGCTCAGACATGAGCCGAAGTCGCGCGATCAGGAATTCGCCAGTCGCTAGCTCTGGTTAGTTGTAAAATTCAATATCAATACTTTAGCATTGAATGAAAACTCTCAAAAAATTCAAGGCTTAACTAGGTAAAATAGGAAAGCTATTTCTGGGTTCAAACATTTTTTTATCGATAAATTCAAATTATGACAGTTGTGTGACAAAAATTTATTTTTCGTTCGATACTGTATAACTTTGATCGGCTATATCTCGGAAAGTATTAACCGGAGTTCTATTCTTCCTCTATGAGAAAGCCAAATTAATAAATACTTATTATGCATCAAATAAAACACAAGAGCTTTCTCATAGAAGAAGCTTTATGAGTGAGCGAAATCAAATGGTTGATGAAGCAACGTGCAAATTCTTAATTTGCACACTTAACAATGGTGAAGAAGCGATGTGCAAATTCCTATAGGAATTTATTAATTTTGAATTCGAAGTATAGGTTCCAATCGAAATCCGCATGAATATAGAAACCGGGCTAATTAAGAACCAGCGCGGTAAATGATGCGCGAAAGTTTTATTTATATTTTTATTTTACATATTTTCCAACCTTTGACTGCGTGACGACTAGATTTGCCAGACTTGAAACACAGAACCTGGAAGGAAGTTCCAGGTTCGAACCCCCTGGCAGAGGTAATATTTTTCGCAATGATTTCTTTACAGTTATTTAGATGCATATAGCATCAAAAATTAAATCGAATCGATTTAATTAGGTGAAGGGGGGGATGATTTTACTACTCCAACCGGAGCTGTGTTTCAAGTCTAACAAATTTAGTCGGCACGCAGTCAAAGGTTGGAAAATATGTAAAATAAAAATATAAATAAAACTTTCGCGCATCATTTACCGCGCTGGTTCTTAATTAGCCCGGTTTCTATATTCATGCGGATTTCGATTGGAACCTATACTTCGAATTCAAAATTAATAAATTCCTATAGGAATTTGCACATCGCTTCTTCACCATTGTTAAGTGTGCAAATTAAGAATTTGCACGTTGCTTCATCAACCATTTGATTTCGCTCACTCATAAAGCTTCTTCTATGAGAAAGCTCTTGTGTTTTATTTGATGCATAATAAGTATTTATTAATTTGGCTTTCTCATAGAGGAAGAATAGAACTCCGGTTAATACTTTCCGAGATATAGCCGATCAAAGTTATACAGTATCGAACGAAAAATAAATTTTTGTCACACAACTGTCATAATTTGAATTTATCGATAAAAAAATGTTTGAACCCAGAAATAGCTTTCCTATTTTACCTAGTTAAGCCTTGAATTTTTTGAGAGTTTTCATTCAATGCTAAAGTATTGATATTGAATTTTACAACTAACCAGAGCTAGCGACTGGCGAATTCCTGATCGCGCGACTTCGGCTCATGTCTGAGCTATTAATTTTACAAGAGAAATGCCCTCCTCCCGGATCTTTTTATAGGAAATTTAATTCTCTACAAAATTATCTTTGTGCAATTTTGCTGTATTTCGAACGGTTTTCGCAGCGTTTCGAGTAAAAGGTCGAAAGGGACCAATTTTTTATAATTTATATTTTATTATTATTATTTTTTTACAAAGCACAAAATTGATATGTTTATATCTGCAGTGCCATTTACTATATCGAATGGCACATAAATTAAACTTCCGAATTCAAATTCGATTAAAACCGTAAATTGACTGGCCTATGAGGCTACATGCTGCGGACGATATTGCTGGTCCCTCGTTTGTAGAAAAATGTCGAAAATGTTGAACGTTTGATTATGAAAATCTTGCAATTGACATTACGCTTATAACAGATGAGCGTGCAAAAATCTTGTCTGTATTTGACATATCACACTTGTGAAAGATAAGCTTGTAAAAAATCTGCAAAAGAAATGTAAACGTGCAAAGAAACTTGTCTGCAATAATACATACGATACAGACACAGAAGAAAATGTAAATATATTGTAAATAATTGATTTCTTCATTATTGCAATAATTTGAATATTGAAACTATTTTGTACTATATGCTTTCTAATTACTTATATATGAATTACCAACAATATATATTAATAACAAATAATAAATTAAGGAAGTATTTTGATTTGAAAGTTCGTAAAAATAGGTATTTTTCATGAATTTTTTGTAGGAAACGGAGAAAGCGAATAACATTAAACTTTTCATGTTCTTTTAACATTATTTTGAGAATATATTTTTATTTTTTAAGTAACAAAAATGCTCTATTTTCTATGTTATATCCTGGTCACTAGAATAAGGTATAAATGAAAGACGATGTAAATGATTCCAACTGTTCTAGGTATCAGAAACGCAAAAACCAAAATTTTTCTTATTCAGAAGAGAAGTGTGACTATCGTCTGAACTAGAATAAACATTATACGTTTATTAGTTTTTTTTCTTTTAATAAAATACTTCCAAAGTTTCGAAAAAAGTTATAATATTTTTAATAAAAAGGCCGCCAGAATGGAAATATTAGTTTAGTTCTAGTTCAGACGATAGCCACACTTCTCCTGAATAAAAAAATTTTTGGTTTTTGCGTTTCAGATACTTAGAACAGCTAGAATCATTTACACCGTCTCGCGTCTGTCATTTACACCTTCTAATGACAGGATATAATATGGAAAAGAAGAGCATTTTTATTACTTAAAACTAAAAATATATTTTCAAAATAAGGCTAAATAAACATGTATATACAGTTTAGCGTTATTCGCTCTTTTCGTTTCCCTGCAAAAAATTCCTGAAAAATATCTTTCTTTATGACTTTTCAAACCAGAATATCTCCTTAACAATTTTTTACATTTTTTTCTGATGGAAGAGATTACCTTCTTTACTTCTCAATATAAATAAATTTTATAGTTATATTGTCATCGTTTTATTCGATTATTTCGGCGTTTTTATATTTGTGATTGAATTAGATTGTTTATTTTATTTATATTATTATTAAGAGATTGTTTAATGTTTTAAAATGTTAACTTAAACACGTTATCATGTTTTTTGATATTTATTTTCTTCTTTCATAGCAATCCGTTCCGAAGAAGACTATAAGTACAGTCGAAACGTTAACCGTGTGTATTGTTTGTTTAATAAATTGTTTCTATTTTAATCCAATATCTCTCTTTTGGCGCTCGTGATTTGGTCGTTTAAACATGGATAGCTAAAATTATATACTTAATAAGAGTAAAAACAACACTACAATTTTTTTCTCGATAGTTAATATTTATTTAATTATTATTATGCATTTAAATATTTTTAAATATTATGCTATACTGTGCTAAAGTTAATGTTTTTAATGTAGGACTTTTTTCAGATAAAAAAGCGTATGGGCAAAAACAAGGATTGCTATTTTTATACATTATCCTTACAAACTTTAATTTTTATGTTTGTTAATATTTATTTAATTATATTTGTAAATTTTATATTTATAAATTTCATATATAATATAATTAAATAAATATATATTTATAAACATAACAATTAAAATTCGTAAGTGGAAACATAAATGTAACGCAACGCATCGTCGATTTGCCAACTCGAGACTCGACGCTTGATGAGACGCGAGACGCGATACCCGAAATGCGTGCTAAGCAGCTACAGCTACATCATAATAAGGAGACAGCAGATCGTATGTCTGTCCTTCTCTCTTCGCTCGTACTGGCTCGAAGCTTGCCGAGTGTTGCCGAGCGTCAAGCGCGGCCGCCGCGGCCAGCACATCCCCTCCATACAAGTATTATCACCGACGAGATACTATTAAAGACCGACAATCCTGGGTAAATTTTCGTGACTGCCCGGGGGCCCGGTGGTAATTGAAGAATACTGACATTATCGACTGTTTTGGCTATTCGACTATTCCGAAAAAAGGAGTTTTACCTTATATAATCACTGTTTTATCATCAGAAATGTACAAATCTTTTATCATCGACGAGATGGTAATAGCTAAAAGTGTATGAAAGATAAAACAGAAATTAGCATATGAGTTGCCATAAATAAGAAAATATTTTATAATTTTTTCAATATTTGTATCTTTTTATTAATATTTTATAATTTGTTTGAAATAATAAACAAATTATAAAATATTTTCTTATATATGGTAACACTCTTATAAATATATGTATATGTATACAATATACATTTCATATGTGTGTATGTGTGTGTGTGTGTGTGTTAATAAATAAATCATTTCCTTTTATATGTATATAACAGTATATTGTAAAGTATTTTTATATAATTGTCAATTAAATAAAAAATATAAATATTAAAAAAATTATATAATATTTTCTTATTTATGATAACACTAGTTTTCCGCGAATTAGAATAGAAAACGCTAAAAGTTATTACTTAGTAACATTCTAATCAGTATATCAGATTCCCGATTGCGAATGTATCTTATTAATTCTTAATGCTGGCTCATATCACAGTACGCTTGCACGGTGCGCGAGTCTTTATATGTCGCTTCTCCGAAGTGCCGCGTATACGTATAAGAATATTTTATGAATCATTAACAAACAAAGATAAACGAGTGTTTTTATAAATATATATAAAATAGAATCATTTATTTACTTCAGTTTACAATGCCAAAAGAAGGAAACAATTGCTTTTATGAAACATGTATATCAATTGCTAATTTAGTGTTAAATTATTTTATTATTTTATTATTATATACACAAGGTATTGCAAGGCATAAAAACATTATAATTAACATGCTTAATAAATAGCGATTGTGTGATGATCTAGCCTAGTGGAAAAATCCGACGCAAAATTACGAAATTTATAAATAATATACCTTTTGCAAAAAACATAATATATTCAAGTAGATTTAAATAAAAATGACGTATATTTTTTGTCATAATTATATAATCCGTAAAGTGACGTAAAACCATATTAATGACATTATTATAATCCTGATGATAAAAATAAAAACATACAGCAAGCATTGGCGGAATATATGAAAGAAGCATAAGTGTAGCGAGGAAAGAGTAACGAAATCTTCTTTTCTTTATAAATGTTACATAGTTTTTCCAAGTG
>NW_027249934.1:0-58423 GCF_030848795.1 Temnothorax nylanderi
TTTAGTGTATCTAAAGCAACATAGGGATAGTTGCCCTATAGTTTACAAGATAAAAAATATAATGTAATATTATTTAAATTTTATTAAGCATTACTTGCTTAACATTATTTTCTGAAAATATTGTACGTTGTATTAGATGGAGCTTTGTATTAAAAATTTTGAAATATTATAGAAATAAACTTATCAATAATAATATACAAATTTTTACATCTTTGAAATATACAAGAATGTTGCTTTTTATGCGTATTTGATTACATGTTGCGTAATATATTTAAAAATTTATACAAAAAAAAATTGGTTAAATGCATACGTAATTTTACGTCTTCCGCAGGAATTCGTGATATGAAAAATACGCTGGGATATAAGCGTAATGTTTCCTTTATACATCTGTCCAAATATGGTAGGTCTTGCAATAAATTTATAGTAAACTTTTGCTCATTCTCTTGCAAGGCAGTATCAACTTCGTTCCTGACACGATCCTGTATTATCATTATTGTTAATTAATGGGCGTCTCTTGTTATTGTGATGTTTGTACGTAGAAACAAATATATCGCGGGAATATTTATTTCACAAATGTTTTGATTTGTTTGAAATATGTGTAGGGGAGACCAGGGCTAGTTGTCACACTTTTCAAATACTGATTTTTAAAAGAATGTTAGCAAAATTTTATAATATCGTATACTATTTTATAATGTAGCTATATCTTTTAGATGTAAGAAAAAAAATTAGACTTGTATATATTTATACACAAGAAAGTTATTTAATTCTAATCAAAACCGCGCAAATGTGACAACTTAATTACCCCATACCCAGGGTTGGTTGTCACATGACTCTGGATTGATTGTCATGTATCTTTCATGTAGAGGAAATATACGACAAATAGTTCCTGTTTTAATACTTTATTAAAGTTAGTGCCAGTTTTTGATAACTTTAACTTAATAATATATTGCAGCGTGAATTAAACGAAAAATTAATAATTTTCATCAACTTTGTAATATAATTCTCATAAACATAGAGTAAATGAAAGAATAATAATTCTCATAAACTTTGTAATATTTTCATAAAAGAGGGGGTGTAAAAGTGGCCGCTTTGTGCCCCGATGGGAAACCTGTGAAACATTTTTTTCCACCTTATTTAAGGTTGAAATAAGAAGGAAATAATGGTCATTTACCCAGGAAACCACGGGAAATATTTTAAAATCTATAATAAATGTGTTTAAAACGTCTGTTAAAGTAACTGTGTTTGAGCGGTTTAATAAAAGGTGAAACGTTTTAAAACAAGCACTACATTTCCATTTAATGAATTTTGCATCATGAAATTGTATATAAATGCCGTACATATAACACAATTGCTCATATACGCTTATCATACGTAAATACATTTATATATGGGGCATTCTCCGCGTGTCGGAGTCCTCTCCTGCCCACTTCAATTTTTTACATAATTCAACCAACCAGGGCTTAAAATTTTCGTTGAAGTGTCTACTTTTTAATGCCATGTGGCCTTTTGTGAAAATTCAATATGGCGGACTGATGCAGCGCCGAAAATGAAGAAAGTAAAAAAAAATTAATTGTATATCTTCTAAAAAAATGCAGAAATGTCACTTGATTCGGATGAAACTCGGTACTAGGCGGTTTTCGAGGTTGTTGATTCCGAATCTGGTCGAAATTTGGAAATTAAAAATGGCGGATTAAATATGGCCGCCCGTAATGCAGAAATGTCACTTGATTCGGATGAAACTCGGTACTAGGGGGTTTTCGAGGTCGCTGATTCCGAATGTGAAGTCGAAATTCGGAAATTCAAGATGGCGGATCCAATATGGCCGACCGAATGCAGAAATGGCACTTGATTTACGTGAAAAAAACTGTCGCTTCAGTAGCGCCAAAAGCTGTCGCTGTAACACCGATAGGATGATTAGAACAGTTTTACGGTATTATTTTTAAGATCTAGATATTACATTCGTATTTAGAGACCTTCAAAAGTCCCTAACAATAATTTTGCATTGGTTGTTATATAACTATTATTACGATTTTTCCTTGAAGTAATGGATAGTTTAGTTATTTAATAATAACACGAAAGGAGGCGATGAGAGCCGTACATGCTTTTACAGAATTGCTTTTACGGTGGTTCTTCAGTCGTTGAATACGAATTTATAGCTACGAACACGTATTTTTTAAAGAAGGTACCATAAAATCATTCAAACTATCCTGTCGGTCTCAGAGCGACAGATTTTGGCGCTACTGAAGCGACAGTTTTTTTCACGTGAATCAAGTGACATTTCTGCATTTCGGTCGGCCATATTGGATCCGCCATCTTGAATTTCCGAATTTCGACTTCACATTCGGAATCAGCGACCTCGAAAACCCCCTAGTACCGAGTTTCATCCGAATCAAGTGACATTTCTGCATTACGGGCGGCCATATTTAATCCGCCATTTTGAATTTCCAAATTTTGACCAGATTCGGAATCAACGACCTCGAAAACCCCCTAGTACCGAGTTTCATCCGAATCAAGTGACATTTCTGCATTTTTTTAGAAGATATACAATTAATTTTTTTTACTTTCTTCATTCTCGGCGCTGCATCAGTCCGCCATTTTGAATTTTCACAAAAGGCCACATAGCATTAAAAAGTAGACACTTCAACGAAAATTTTAAGTCCTGGTTGGTTGAATTATGTCAAAAATTGAAGTGGGCAGGAGAGGACTCCGACACGCGGAGAATACCCCATATATATACATATATATTATATATCTTTGTCAAAATGCCCATTTTAAACACCGATTCTTATTATTCCACGCATATGTATGTACACATGCACACACACACACACACACACACACACACACACACACACACACACACACCATAGACTTATATAGATAGACCGGTCCCTGCCGTAAGAGGCAGCGTAGGAACATAGACGGTGCAGACATATGACAGATGGCGTTTTCGATTTGCTACTCGACCCGACTCGGGTCGCATCAATGGACGTGGAATACATACACAGATATGTATGTATTCCACGTCAATGATGCTAGAGTCCTGTATACATGATGCGACCCGAGTCGGTTTGAGTCGCAAATCGAAAACGCCAATAGCCTCACTAGTAGTTCTTTCTCTTTCTTCTGATCGCTTGGGGTGCGTTCGGAAACGTCACCCGAGTGCACACGAGTATACTCCCTTCTCTTTCTATCTTAGAGATGATTATCTTATGAGAGACCCCGGGAAATCGCTAATAAAGTGCAAAATACATCATATTGCAATTAAAAAACTTTATTTAAAGTTTTTGAAAGACAAATGTAATGGAGAAGCATATTTGCAACAATCGTAAACCTACTTATACTCAATATTGTACCTAATCTTCCCCCTCCACCCTTCCCCCTCAAATCAAGGTCAGCACAGTCTTATAAATTCGTATAAACCTTCCCTTAACGTTAATATTGTATTTTCTTTACTTTTATTACTATACAATAACTTTCATACTCCAGCAACCCAGAAGTACCCTGAGTATCTCATGTTACGAGCACCACGCCTTGCGGTTTCGCGATCACCAAATCTAATCTCTACAATTGAGCAACTCAACTTATCCCGTATTTTCCTATTAATACGACCTTACTCTATCGCTGCATGCAGAACTTATTGCCAAATATTTATTAATTATATAATAAACAAGGTTTAAAGACTCATATCCATGGCACTTGACAACATCCAATTTCACAATTTCTTTCTCTGCAACGACTACACGCACGATCAAACAATGAATTTTCCACTAAATAGGTTTTATCCCAAGGGTAATAAGTTCATGGTGGAACCAACAGATAGGGCCTATTAGTTTAGCAGAAACCTTGCTGTCGCATATTAGGAGCCTATCTCATGATAGGGGACTTTCCTCTATGTATTTACATATGATAAGCGTATATGAGCAATTGTGTTATATGTACGGCATTTATATACAATTTCATGATGCAAAATTCATTAAATGGAAATGTAGTGCTTGTTTTAAAACGTTTCACCTTTTATTAAACCGCTCAAACACAGTTACTTTAACAGACGTTTTAAACACATTTATTATAGATTTTAAAATATTTCCCGTAGTTTCCTGGGTAAATGACCATTATTTCCTTCTTATTTCAACCTTAAATAAGGTGGAAAAAAATGTTTCACAGGTTTCCCATCGGGGCACAAAACGGCCACTTTTACACCCCCTCCTTTGAGTAAATAAAAGAATAATAATTCTCATCAACTTTGAATCCCATCTCATTTGAGACAACTTACCCTGAACGGTCATTTTGAACAAAGATTATATTTATAAACTATGTTGCAATGACGGTTACCTAAATACAGAAAAAATTATCTAAAACTATAATATTTCTTATGACCCAAAAGAAATTACGACTAGTAATTCCAAAAACCAACGGAACAATAAAAATAGAGGCAAGAAAAATTTACTCACAACCTCCAATTTTTAAAAAATTCTTTTAAATATCACATGCGATGTTTTTGAAACGAGCTATTTCGTACACCCGACTAACACGATAGGAGCAACCTACACTATAAATAAGAATATTCCACTCGATCTATTGTGAGATATAAGCTTTGTGACAACTTACTCGTGTGACTTCTAGCCCCGGTCTCCCCTATATAAATTGCACTTAAAATGCAAATGAATATTTGAAATATGTGCGTACGCTTAACCCTAGAACACCACACTAGGTTTAGCACATCTACCTACTGGGTGTATAGCCATACGTCTATTAAACGGCAGATGAGACTGCACAGCATGGGGATTGGTGGAGAGAGAACAAAAGTTTATTTACCTTATCACTTCGATTCCCTAACTATCACCACATTGTAGAAACAGCCGGCATTTTTAAAATAAACATGGGTGTTTTATATATACCCAGTGTGGTGTTTTAGGGTTAAGCGTATGCATATACGCATATGCCCGCGCGCGCTTGCGCATATTACTGTATATCTATTGATACCTACAAAAAGCAAATTGTATACATTACACATATACACACTTAAAATAACATTTAAAAAATTAGATATTGATTCATATTTAATCCTTCGTTTGTGTACGTTTTTTTTTTGCATCTTCGGAGTGTATACGTGGGTCTATCACGTTTGACACTATCTTTCTCTACCCTAAATAATTTTAAAAAATCTGAAAAAATTTATGAAACATCTGTCTACATTGTATTTGACGATTTTATAATCATTTTAATGAACATCATTTCTTTATTATTTAATATTTTTTGGAAGGTTTGCAAGTTTTATTGTTATGAGCAGATATCATTTTGGCTCGGCTGCTATATACAGATGGAGAGTTAATAAATAACTTTTGGAATCAATTAATTTCTTTGTCTATTTGGAATAGCGATTTACATTTGACGATAGATACCTGAATGTCCTTATGCTCAGCTAATAGTGCCAAAATGAAGCACAGACCCATTGCTGTAGTATCATGACCCTATAATCGTATACATCAATGTATCATGTATCGATAAACCAAATAATGAATAAGAAAGGTTATACAAAAGAAATATACCTCAAACATAAAAGTATCAACTTCCTCCCTAATATCTGAATCAGTCATAAGGCCATCACGAGATGCTGCTATTAGTAGATCCAACATTGCAAGTCGTTTTCTTCGTACTAAATCGAAATATGTAAACATGTCTGTATCAAATTAACAGCAAAATTCTTCTGTGACATTTTCATTAACTTGACTACGTTAAGAATTTAAACTATAAGTATAATATTCATTTGTAAAATATAATTTATGATATTAAACACCAACTAGATTTAAAAAATAGCTACCTATTACATTACGTACTTCCTACCGGTTCTGCGTCATCTCTCTTTGCCGACGTGTCATTATAAAAGCTTTTCAAGTATTGACCATTAGTGCGATCATGATAAAGTTTTCTTTCAGCAATTATCTATGTAAATACAACATTAATGATTCTTCCATAAATAAAATTAGTAGTGTGCTGTTAATATTTATAAATTATAATTTTTTTACACGACAATTATATTGTAATTTTTTAGTGTTGTAATAATTCTTAATAGGTAATGTCTAAATATATCTAATATTAAGTAGCATTTTTGCGTACTCGTTTAGTAAATCCATGTAATATCTTCAGCATCTTCTTTTGCTCTCGACCTTTAGACGTCAACGAGAATATCCAATCGATGTGCAGCCATTGCCTCATTACTCTAAATAATTAATAAATGTCAGGCATGTTATTTTAAAAAGACATTAATGCATGTAAATTTAGAAAACATTTTTTTAAGTTTTTTAAGTTTTTTATATACTTTTACAATTAGTATTTCTTTAGTAACTATATAAAAAGAAAGTAAATTTAAACACTAATAAAATTATGCTAGAAAAATATGCAAAATCTTATATAATATAAAAGTTATACCTGTTTTTAACTATTTATTCTTAAGTTTATTTCTATTTATTTTTAAATAGATAATTTAACAGATGTGTAATTTATAAATTTCTAATTAACGAAAGTGATGCTTTACATTAAGTATTGTTATTTACCTCTTTATATAATTAGACATTACAAATTTATAACAATATAATTTCGCTCGACAAAGCAACAGCTAACGATTTAGAAACGGCCAAATTCGAGCAGTAAACAGATGTTAAAGATATATTTAATTTCGATAAAAAGTATACAGTCAACGTTTCGAGCCTTACTTGGCCTTCTTCAGAACATTAAAAAATAAAAACCATAAAGAATAACGCATTACATAAACTCGTCTTACTTTACAATCAACGAAAATTTGATCCAACGCTACGGTTTCCATTACTCAATCTCACCCAAGCAGATGAACAATTAGTCATAGTGAAGTCGGAAGTATATCGTCGAGTATTCGTCAAATCACAAGACGAATCGGTCGCTACCCTCGTTGCATGACACTCGTGTGTCCATGAAACCCGTGTAATTGTCAGGTCTTTGTCGCCAGACCATCTTAGTGGCAACTACATCGAAAGTATAGAAATTCACGTAAGATAAAACTCTAAATTTAATTATTGAGTTTGTACTCATAAACGGACTCACATAAGCGGTCAATGCAACAAGGAAAGTGAAATCCTTCCATCGTCTCCGAAAAGCGTGTGCTCGACGCGAAAGATAACAGACGACTGAGACGATACACGCATCGCAAGGACACAGCAACCACTAGTCATTGTTATTAAGGACGTTCTCCGGTTCTTATACTAGAGAAAATCGATTTTCTTAGGATTTTCTTGAAACTGTGAATATACGTTAATTTAGGTGTGCTTTATGCGTTATAAATTTCAGTACCTCTTCCGGTATAAAAAATAAAGATACTAAGCCTCAAAGTTTCAACTTTTACTAATGAAAAGGTTTTCCAGGCCAAACGGTAAGAGATACAAGGTTGGCCAAGAGGACCAAAGTTGCTCCTCTCGTCGAGTTCTATAAGGAAAAAATGCCAAAACTAAAAAAAAATTAAATTTAAATTTTTTTTTTTTGAAACTTTGAGGCTCAGTATCTTTATTTTTTATACCGGAAGTGGTACTGAAATTTATACCACGCATAAAGCACACCTAAATTAACGTATATTCACAGTTTCAAGAAAATCCTAAGAAAATCGATTTTCTCTAGTATAAGGACCGGAGAACGTCCTTAAAGGAACATTTATGATAACCGATACAAAATATCAAAATCGGCATCGTTCAGTAATTCCGTGTCCTTGTTTAAATTTATACCATTTGGCTGCTCTTTAATATGTATCATTTCTGCAGTCAATCTCTTTTTGTAATTATGCTCAATTTCCAAGATGCGTGCATTGTCCCAGTCAAACGAATGATTGAATTTGGTGGCATGCTCTGAGACGACTGAATGTTTGGACTCATCCAATCTGATGTTACTTTTATGTTCTTTTAATCTAGTTTGTAATTGCCTCTTAGTCTGACCGACGTAAGAGGCATCACAATTCTTACAGCAGATTTTATAGACTACATCATTGTTGGAAAAATGGGCGTTTTTATCCTTCTGGACCTTAATAATTGTTATATGTGTGTTACAATAGTTTAAGTTCCCGCGCTTGCGATTGGAAAGACACCAGAGCTTTCATAAAAACGTGTATGCGCGAGCGACCGGGATGACGAGTAGAGGGGGATCGCGCGTGAGATCAGATCCTGTGGTTCCGCGCTCGAGAATGTACGCACGTACCTAACCAAATATATTTAGAAGTATCGAGCAGTACGGTTATACAGTTATTCCGTTGTCCCGCATATTCCCTACAAACACAACAAATTGGCGACGAGGATGGGATAGGCTCCCGGAATACGGAGACGAGAAACGGATTAACCGTCTAAGCGGACCACGTGCTACGGCCAGTAATCTGAATACGTTACACAGATAATTACACAGCAAGTATGGCTGTGGCGACTACTGGGCAAGTACCCAATACATTTACAATTGAGCCATTCGACTCTACAATTACCAATCTATCTCGATGGCTTCTGAGGTTCGAAGCAGCGTTTCGAATATTCTCGATCAAGGAGGAAACGAGAGCGCCATATTTACTTCATTACGTCGGACCGACGTCCTTCGATGTCCTCTGTGACCGGCTAGCGCCGCAAAGCCCGTTCGAAACGAATTACGACACCTTGGTCACGATTTTGAAGGGTTTTTACGATCCACCACCACTTGAAATAGCGGAAAATTTCAAGTTCCACCAGCGCAAGCAGAAGGAGGGCGAATCTATACAGGAATTCCTAGCAGCCTTACAAAAACTGAGCTTACATTGTAAGTTCGGGGACTACCTCAGGACAGCTCTAAGAAACCAATTAGTCTTCGGATTGGCCAACAAAAGGATCCAAGCACGCCTACTGGAAATACCGGACCTGACGCTGGATAAAGCAACGCAGGTAGCCACAACCATGGAATTGTCAGAGAAAGGGGCACTGCAACTCCAAGGGGAAATGGAAGTGGGCCTGGTGCACTCAGCGAAGCGATCTACGCGCCGTTCGAATAATACAGATAAGTCTAATAAAGCGAATAATAATACAAACGTACGCAAAGCGAATAATAAGCCTAATACAGGCAAGACAAAAAATTCAAATACATCCTCTGCGAATAATTCAGTTACATGTTACAGATGCGGACAAAATCATTTAGCTTCTAAATGTTCGTTAAACAAAAATGTTAAATGTAACTCTTGTGGTAAGTGTGGTCATTTACAGAAGGTCTGTTTTCAGCGTAATCGTGAAACGAACGCAGTCACGGAAATATTACAGCTGGAACATGCACAATTCAGAGAAAAAATATTTACAACGCTTCTAGTTAACGATAAGGAAATAAAATTCGAAATTGATAGTGGTGCAGCAGTGTCATTGATGGCAGTAAGCCTAGCACGTAAGTTATTTCCAAATTCGTCCATCCATCCTACAGAATTAACTTTAGTTTCGTATTGCCAACAAAAAATTAAACTATTAGGGTACATGATTGTAAATGTACGGTGCGGTGATAATTTGCGTGAACTGAATCTCTATATTACTAAAGAAAAGAGGAATACATTACTAGGCCGAGAATGGCTAGCACAATTACAAGAAGAAAATAGCATTAAAAGCTTTCTAAATCATATCAGTTCGGTAAATACAGTAGAAATTGCAGACAGAAATCGGTTGAACGCTCTTCTACAGAAGTATCAGTCAATTACGATCCCAACAATTTCAAAGATTCGAAATGTACAATGTAGACTTACATTAAAGGAAAACGCGAAGCCGGTTTTTTGTAAAGCACGTCCGGTACCTTTTCGTTTACGCCCGTTAGTGGAACAAGAAATACGTAAATTAGAAGCAGAAGGAGTTCTCACTAAAATAGATACATCAGAATGGGCTACACCTGTAGTCCCAGTACTTAAAAAGAACGGCCAGGTACGCCTCTGCGGAGACTATAGTGTTACGTTAAACCCGCAGTTAATTGTTGACGATCATCCACTACCCACTCCAAACGAATTGTTTGCGTCAATGGCCGGAGGCGTAATTTTTTCTAAGATAGATTTGTTGCAAGCCTACCTACAAATGGAAGTCCGACCCGAAGATCAGGTTTTCCTTGTATTAAATACACATTTAGGTCTCTATCGTTCTAACCGCCTGATGTACGGGATAGCTTCAGCTCCAGCAGCCTGGCAACGAACTATTGAGTCCATTTTAAAAGACATAGAAGGTATAGAAGTATTTTTAGACGACATACGTGTCTCAAGTAAAAATATTGAGGACCATTTACGAAAACTCAAAATGATTTTCAAACGGTTGCAAGAATACAATATTAGAATTAATCCGGACAAAAGTGAATTTCTCACGGACCGAATCAATTATTGTGGCTATGTAATTGACAAAGACGGACTACATAAATCGCAAGACAAAATTGAAGCTATAAGTAAGATGCAAAGACCACGAAACGTAACCGAAGTACGTAGTTTTATCGGAATGATAAATTATTATGGTCGTTTTATTCCTAACCTTAGTTCAACTCTACATCCTTTAAATAATTTATTACATAAAAATACCGTGTTTTATTGGTCTAAGGATTGTGAAAAAAGCTTTCAAGCAGCGAAGAAAGCATTCACAAGCCCGAAATGCTTAGCTCATTTTGACCCTACGTTACCACTTTCATTAGCCACTGATGCAAGCCCATACGGGGTAGGCGCGGTATTATCGCATATTTATCCAGATGGAACCGAACGAGCTATACAATACGCGTCACAAACGCTTTCAGATACACAGAAATCATACTCACAGATAGATAAGGAAGCATACGCTATTATTTTTGGTATTAAGAAATTCTACCAATATTTACACGGCGGGCACTTTACATTAATTACGGATCATCGTCCTCTATCTCAAATCTTTGCTCCGCACAGAAGTTTTTCTGTTTTTAGTGCTATGAGAATGCAGCACTATGCTTTGTTTTTACAAGGATTTAACTACTCAATTAAATATCGCAAATCAGAATTACACGCTAATGCGGATTGCCTATCACGTCTTCCTATTAAAGACAATAGTACGAAGTGCGATGTTGTCGATATCTTTCAATTAAATACTATCGAAACCTTACCTATTACAATTACAGAATTAAGAACAGCTACGGCAAAAGACGCGAAACTTTCAAAAGTATACGAATCATTAGCATCTGGAAAGAAAGTAGGAAAATACAACAATACACAAATAGACTTACAAGAATTTACATTACAGAATGGAATAATCCTTAGAGGTCATAGAGCGGTCGTCCCTCAGTCACTGCGTGACAAGATATTACAGGAATTACATTTAGGACACTTCGGCGTCGTGAAAATGAAGAATTTAGCCAGAGGTTACGTTTGGTGGTCAGGCATCGATCAAGATATCGAATTATTAGCAAAGAATTGTAAAGACTGCAATACATTTCGGAACAACCCTACAAAAATAGAGGCACATGTGTGGGAACCCCCTACAACTGCCTTCGAAAGAGTACACGTAGACTTTGCAGGTCCATTCTTAGGACATTACTTTTTTATTCTGGTAGACGCATACACTAAATGGCCTGAAATACATATCGTTAAGGATATTACTACAAAAACCACGATAGATTTATGCAGGAAAATCTTTGCTACTTTTGGAATCCCAAAATATTTCGTATCAGATAATGCAAAAACCTTTACTTCTACCGAATTCACTAAATTTCTTAAAGTAAACGGTATTACGCAAAAGCTCACGGCACCGTACAACCCATCAACAAATGGGCAAGCGGAAAGATATGTACAAATTCTAAAAAATTCTTTACGTCGTATGCGAGGCAACTCAACGAATGTACACATTTTACTGCAGCAAATACTCATACAGTATAGAAATACAGGTCATTCCGCAACGGGAAAATCGCCAGCGGAATTAATGTTCGCGAGAAAATTACGTACACGCTTAGATTTGCTATTACCTACAGAATGTGAGCATGCGCAAGTAGGAGGCAGAGAAGCGCCTATCGTTTTCGAAGTGGGGAGAAGAGTGAGTTGTAGAAATTACATAGGTAGCGATAAATGGATATTCGGAAGAATCGTAGAAAGAATAGGAAGATTACATTATAAGATTCAGTTAGATGATGGACGAACATGGAAAAGACACATAAATCAAATGCGTGCAATAGGCGAGAAAACGCCAACTAAACTGGCGGACAGTGTAATTTTTAATGATTTCACAGACAAGCATACTCCGCCTAGATTAGAGAGACCGATACAGCAGGCACCACCAGAAGAACCTGAACATTTGCAACAAGAGTTACATCAACAAGCCGTGCCTGTTGACCCACCAAATGTACCACAAGATAGAGCCATAGAGCCTATAGCGGCGACTCCACAACGAGCTGTAAGGCCACTAAGACCGCGTAATTTACCGATGCGTCTCAAGGACTACGAAGTTAAATTAAATTAAACAAAAACGAAACCATTCGGGCAAGCGTTTTATTACACTAGCGTTCTTTATTACTTTGTCACTTCATTATCCAGTTTTCTCTTCTTTGTCTCTCCTTGACGAATCCGAACAAATGTATTTCTTTTAGCAAGGAGAGTGTTATATGTGTGTTACAATAGTTTAAGTTCCCGCGCTTGCGATTGGAAAGACACCAGAGCTTTCATGAAAACGTGTATGCGCGAGCGACCGGGATGACGAGTAGAGGGGAATCGCGCGTGAGATCAGATCCTGTGGTTCCGCGCTCGAGAATGTACGCACGTACCTAACCAAATATATTTAGAAGTATCGAGCAGTACGGTTATACAGTTAAGGTGCAATTTCATGGACGCTAGAAACCAGCGGCAGCGTCAAGAAAATGTAGTGGGGGAAAAAGTTCAGACCGTCTCAACTTTTTAGCGTACCGCAAAATTCAACGGAACTTCTTCCCCCACCACATTTTCTTGACGCTGCCGCTGGTTTCTAGCGTCCATGAAATTGCAGCTTTATTCCGTTGTCCCGCATATTCCCTACAAACACAACAATAATGCTACTCAGTTTATTTAGAATACGGTATCCTACCGAATTCTCTGATTTATTAACTGCTGAGGCCATGATTTCAGAAGTAGATTAATTTTCGTTGATTGTAAAGTAAGACGAGTTTATGTAGTGCGTTATTCTTTATGGTTTTTATTTTTTAATTTTCTGAAGAAGGCCAAGTAAGGCTCGAAACGTTGACTGTATACTTTTTATCGAAATTAAATATATCTTTAACATCTGTTTACTGCTCGAATTTGGCCGTTTCTAAATCGTTAGCTGTTACAAATTTATATTTTAATTAAGATAGAATATGGATATACAGTTATTTATTACATCTAATAAAACATGAATTATTATACCTGTAAATAAGAAGTTCGCCCATCCGATGAACCGCTTCTCGATACTGCTGCTGGAAATCACCAAGGCCTCGTAGAGAAGTGCCCATGGCAGTTTCTGCAAACGCATTTATAAAAATATCGTGATAATGTATTATCATATATATTTCAAAAGTATCTGTGGCTGTAAAAATTATATACGAATCAGTATTCATATGTTGTAATTTTGATACTTACAGTTTTAAAAATTTGATTTTAGTATAATTTTATTTATCAATAGGAATTTATAAAATAAAATTTACAGTTAAAATGTACAGTTATGAACACATCATACCACATATTGCATTCAGCGTATGTTCGCTAAAAAATGGTACTAAATCTTTCACAACTGTGTCTCCTGCATTTTTCAAAGATTTGGTCATGTTTTCACCTTCCTCGATCAAAATCTGAATAAACTGCTGTAATATATTAAAATGAAATGTGGGGGTTAATATCTTTCGTCGTGAATGCCACTTGGCACCTGAAACATAAATAACATATTGCATAATTGTGTGATAACAATGTGCAGTGAGACATATATTTTTTTATTTAATTTGAAATTTATCGATTTTTAATAACCATTGAATATTACAAATATATTCTTTTTGTGATATGCGTTTAAATTTTTACGACAACACATCGTGTAATAAAACGTATAAGAAAGAAATTCTTCGTAAAAATGCGCTTATTATCTTTTTTTTATAATATTTATATTTAATGTGATTATATTATTTAATAATTTATTTTTTTATATTTAATAATACAATTATTTTTTTCATGATTGATATAAGATGTTGTAAACATATATGTAAACCTAATTACTGTGTGATATAATATATGCTGTTTAAATTTAATTATACAGATTAATTTTGTTAATAAGAAGCCAAAGCAAAATTTAGTAAAACATGTACCATTATTTATATTAATATCGTGATGTTACCTCCACTAGTGAGAAGACCTGTACCGAACCAAGGTTGTAAATTATCATAAATAAGAGTCTTTTCGATATGTTTTGTACTGCTTAATATTGTCTGAAATTACAGAAGATATTAAGTTAAACGTTATTTAATTTAGACACCATTTATGTAATCAATTAGTTGATTTCAAAAGTATTTTAAATATTAAGAGATAATCATCTTTAATTTTAAATATACAATTATTTCAGACTTTTGACAAATAAACATTTTTTTAAATAAAAAAACATAAAAAAGTAAACATCGTATCATCAATATATCAATAATAAAAAAAAGCAGAATAAAATTTCATTCATATTTCACCTCTAAATCATTCGGATGACGAATGGATATTACGGGAAAAAAGAATCCCCATGCTTTTGCAATGGGATAAAACTCGTTAGTTAGAGTAATCACAATCTTCCATTGTTCTTCCAAAACATGTATGTATATGTTTATTATGTACACTGTTAAAAAAGATATGAAATTTACAACACATTTATGATACCACGGTAAATAAAATTTACAAACTGGGTATCTGAAATAAAAATTCTTGCACTTGTATAGCTAAATTAGAGGATAGGCCACGGTGATGAACACCACAGCGATGCAGATAGATCGCCGGTATTTTTACAATTTATCGATTGCGTTTGGCAAATAATGCGGCAATTCCCTAATGCTTTCGAATTCAACGAACATTTTTTAATTACTATTCTCGATCATCTTTACTCTTGCAGATTTGGAACGTTCTTGTTCAGCAGGTACTTATTTGTATGGGCAATTTGGTTTACATTTCTGTGTACACGAGTTATTATATAATAAAATTTACAGCGAACGCGAGAGAGTGCAGGAGCAAGTGAAGCAAAGAACAGTCTCCCTCTGGTCGTATACCAATAGTCAATTACCTCTTTATCTCAATCCTCTTTACCGGTCCGGTACAAACTATCAACTCATCCTAATGCCAGTTGCTAGTATGCGGTACATCAAACCGTGGAAAAGTCTGTATTGTAGATGGAACCCCAGTATGCGGCAACAGGTATGTGAAAATATCTAATAAGATTGTCACGTTAAATAGTTTATGAGTATTTTCGTCGAAATACCTGTTTTTGTCTGCTTCAAGGATCCTGTTTATCAAAGAACAAGGGAGCTTCTAGTCTTGAAAGAGCAGCTTGAAAAGCAGCTGGAGGAAGGTAGACGCGAACAGGCCTCACGTGCGAATCGATCCGTTACCTCGCCGGCGCCACCCAGAATACATTCCCCAGTTCATATATAGCAGAGAACTTTGATCGTCTGATAATTTGTAGTTTTGTAAATGAGCTGTAAACTCTTGATCTACTCTTCGAGCCAGATACAAGATATTTTGACTGAAATCTGCTGGTGGATGCTATGTATAATATGCCCACTTGATAAAAACGAATCTAGATTCGTGCGCATTCTTGCGTTTCAATGAATTAACCGCACATGAAACATTCCTTCCGCATAATTTATCGCAAATTATATCCAGCTTATCTCCAAATTTCATCAAAATCGAATACGGTTTCGCACAAATGGTATATAAAAGAATATAAAAGAACATAAAAGAATATAAAAGCAAAAATCGATTTTATTTCATTCGGTTTTAATAACAATTACAATATTGCAGTGTTTTCATCGCAATCACGTGTGCGAAATTATAATCTTATGTCCTTTATATTTTTCCCTGCTGCGAGACTGGATGAACGACCGCATTAGTAAGATATACGGTGATTCTGCCATTAAAGACAATACATAAGCACAGATGTAACTAATCATCAGGTGTCCCATGACCATGGCGCTCTAAAAACGAAAAATGTGACAATAAGCGTATTTTTTTCGGTCGATGTCGGAGTTTTTGAATGTTCGTGTACTTACCATGGACAGAAGCTCTACATGAGCGGATGTTTCATTATGCAAGCGAATCGAAACTATGATAAAAGGATTTAAAAGGTAAGCACAGTACGTGAGTCTGCTAAGAGGAATCCAGATTTTGCATGTTAATAGTTCCTTAACAATGCCTGCAATAAAGTCAAGCGTTTGATAACAAGAATAATTTCTTTTCTTCTAAAATATAACATTATTTTTATTTGTTTTGCTATTACAAAAATACTTTTAAAAAGAGATTAAATAGAATGTAAGTTACGAATAGTGTATTACATTTTATTTACGTTGATATGATATAATATTTATCTATATATTATTCTAAAAATTAACTAACCTCCGTGCTTAGTAGAGCACACTATTACAATCCATGCTATTCCTATAGCCCAAACTGTTCTGCTTAATGCAACGTAAATAGCAGTAGACAGAACGGATATCTGTCGCTTGTAAAGGCCGAATAATACGAAAATGTTACAAACGCTACCGAGGCTCCAGTATACAATTAAAGCGTTCTGAAATTTATATTTAAAATGTTATAGCACATTAAAAATAATTTGAAATTGAGTTAAATAATTCTTTTATACATTTACATGGTTTCCTATTACTTGTGATTTTTCATTGTAGCCGTGTTAAATTATAAAACGCGAAATATCAGTATTTTAACTTACAAGTGATCAATTAATATACACACAAATAGTAAAAACTTTTTTGACAGAATTATTAAGTAATAACAAGCAAATAAAACCTTACTTGCAGATATAGGTGTGTGATTAAGTAAATCGGTTATTTTTAACGAAGCTATTTTTTTAGAAATTATTCTAGCATTGTTAATTTATGATAGACATTTTAAATCCACGTTTGAAATAATTAGAAATGACAATTTTTAATTAACATCTCTAAATATTACACAGTAGTCTACGTATTTCATTGCTCCAACGATTGCTTACGTTTTTATCCAATTCTCTTATCTAAAAGTACAAGTAATACTCTACCCTTGTCAAGGCTATTTTTTTGTTTAGTCTTGTTATAATGTAACCAGTGATCATTCCAATAATATAAGGACCAATTCGGATCCATGGTGGATAGTATAAGACATCTAAAAGTCTGTACTGTTCGTCCAAGCTGTAATAACACAAAGGACGCTCATTTATCTAATTAATCTCACGATCAATAAGATGACGTTGTAACTTACGTCGGGACATATTCATAAATGTATGAGATATAGCCGCTTATCGTAATCGAGCCTATTAGAAGTGCACTTAACAAAGCAACAGCCGTATAAAAATATCTGAAAAAAATTCGTAGCTTATATTTATTTTTTCAGATATATGCGCGAGAATTGTGTAACATTCCGTTCATCTCAATGATCGTTTAACTTACACAGTCGACAGAATTAAGAGCGCCAGACCGATTGTAAAGAATTGCATATCGCTGGCTAGGTACCAACTCCAGGTCAAGCACTACAAGGAAATATAAATTTCAATAGGTAATTCGGGATAAGGAATCTTTCACACGTTTTCGAGCGTGTCAAATTGATATTGTAATTAAATTGACGTTCGTAGGTACCATCGAATTATGACCAAACAGATTATTTATGTATAAGAGATTCCTCCACCAATATTTCGGGCAAATTTCGTGCGGTCTCTCCTCAATGTAGAATTGCGAGGTCTTGTCGTACCAAGTCGTGTTCAATTGCAATATTCCTATCATTATCATGTAAGGCGGTGTCAATCTTAAAACGATTTTTAGAATTAACTTTAATAAACGTGAAAAGGGCATTCACACACACTATTGTCTAGCTTGCCGTTGAATTGAATTTTTTAAATCTTATTCTCTTATTCCGCTCATTACTGTACCAGTGATGCTGTCGCGCTAACTGACAGCGTCGTCTTTGTTCATTGTCCGCGCGAATCAAGATAACGGAGAAACGTACCGGATAAATCTTCTCATTACGCCGTAAAAGAACTCATTTAACTTCTCCCTCCAATCAATCGGCTTATTTTGTTCTTTATCCGTTGTATTCTTCAGATATAAGTAGGCCAATAAAAGTCCGCTTAAAAAAAAATAGGTATCGACCGATATGGTCGCGTTGCTTATCACTTGAATGGGGATACCCTCAGCGAATCTCAAAGCCCACACTTTATTGTCTACGTACATGAAACGATATTATGTGCATGCAAATTTATAGTTACTCCAGTATTACGTAAATAATTAATTCTAAAATTTTTGTGTTTCGAGACACTTACCGAAATATTCCATCGTGTAAAATATGGTGTGGACTATGATTATCCAAATCATGCTCAGAAACCGTAAACCATGAATAACGGGTATCGCGTCGGCGCCTAATTCCGTGCGAAATATCATTTTCGTATTTGTGTAAATAGAGAAACACATTAGTACGTTCCCGATTCTATTTTTCTCACGTGGATCCGACGAATCTGTCATTTCCATCTCCTCGGCCGCGTTTTTTCCTAAATTATAACTCAGAATCTTTAGCATCTACATTGACGTAAAAATCACGAAAGATACTTGTCGACAGAGAAAATTAAATATTGAAAAATAAATTAAATATTTGTTCCTAAAACACATAGGAACAAATAATACATAATAAGAGATAAGGGAGGGAAAAATATCTTTTTGTGGAATTTTATTAAAATAATATTTACTCCAAATTAGTTAAATAATTTCAATGCGCAGAGCATGAAATTATTTCTTTTGGAATACGGTGAAAGATCACAATACACGTCGATATACTTCAACAGTAGACTATATCAACGCTATATATAGTCTACTGTCGAAGATGCTTAAGAAGCTTTAGACAATATACTTACTAACGGCAATTTTATTCTTTGCTTTTAAATATTTTTGATATATGAATATATCGTATATTGTGCCGCTTATCATCATGATGAAGGTAAGCACTAAAACAACACTGAAACCATAAAATTAATATATGCAAGTATCTCTTTCCATTGGTTTTTCGGGCTTCAGAAGGTACATGAAAATTTTACGTATATGATTGCTTTAACTATAATGTTAATTTTGGTTGTTTTTGCGTTTTTTGACGTACCATATGAAAAGCATCCCACCACTCAGTAGCCATTGATAATCGTCCTTCAAGTCTTTTACCTGGATCAGGCTGAGATCCAGGGAATAAAGATCATTGATTAAGAGAATCCTGTCACGAAATATTGTTTCCAAAATGAAGCTTACATTATTCACGGAGCAAGACGCGGGTAAGCAGAGGCCGAGTGTAATAAGATCCTAAAAACAACCTGTTATGTAGCATATTTTAATATATCTTAATATCAGGCACAATGCCAACGATCGTTAATATTTGCATGTTTTTTATAATTTTACGTTAAAAAATTTGAATATTTGTCCATCAGTGAGATTTCATCAAAAAAGATCACACACGTGCTCGAAAAAGTCTATTTTGCATGCGTATGCCAATTTTACTGTAATTTTCTTCTTTAATAATTTATTATATGCCATATATGACTAACAAGTTACGTTTAACGTGTTTAGGCCCAATAATGTTTTTAATAACGTTAGCAACAAAATAATTTTAATTTCCTCGCATTAATTTTAAAGCAGTAAGATTTATCTAGATTGTAATATGCAAGAAATATAGAAAGATGCAAGAAATGTGCGATTTAGGATCGGTTAACGTATATTATTGCTGCAGAACTTGACTTAAAATGAAAATTAAAAAGTCTACGGTGATTTGAGATGCGATATATTTTAAGTAATTAATCTCATGGAAGAACTTACTTCGTTTTTTGTACCACCGTGGTATTGAAGAGTACTGTTGTGTCTGAGATGAGCAACGAAGTAATTCAATTCGAAAGGAGGGATTTCATCCCGTGGATCGCGATAGTGCGTGTTATTTAATATAAGCCGCTTTGCGATCTCGAAGGGAGTCCTGTTTATTATATCGATGCACTGACTACGGCTGCCCAGCCAAAAATTATTCCCATAAAAGAAACCCGATTTCGGGCCGCCGCTAGAATCCAATGCTTGAGAAGATAAAAATACACAATTAAATTGTTATTCACGCAAAAATATTGAATAGCATTTCTCATTCAATCTTGGTTAAGCACTGAGACTTTCATTAATTGCTGAAGGCAGGATTGATAATTGTGAAAGACAACTTTTAGATATCTTGTTCAGATTTCTCCATGTTTTTTAACTCCTTAATTTAATCATGTCGCGATTTGCTTTATTGTATATATATATATACTAGCTGGTTACCCGGGCTTCGCCCCGGAGGACATATGTAATAAGACACGCAAATAGTCTCTCTCTCTCTCTCTCTCTCTCTCTCTCTCTCTCTCTCTCTCTCTCTCTCTCTCTCTCTCTCTCTCTCTCTCTCTCTCTCTCTCTCTCTCTCTCTCCTCTCTCTCTCTCTCTCTCTCTCTCTCTCTCTCTCTCTCCCTCTCCCTCTCCCTCTCCCTCTCCCTCTCCTCTCCCTCTCCCTCTCCCTCTCCCTCTCCCTCCCTCTCCCCTCATCCCTCCCCTCTCCCTCTCCTCTCCTCTCTCCCCTCTCTCCCTGCCTCTCCCTCTCCCTCTCCCTCTCCTCTCGCCTCATCCCTCTCCCTCTCCCTCTCCCTCTCCCTCTCCCTCTCCCTCTCCTCTCCCTCTTCACCTCTTCCCTCTCCCTCTCCCTATCCCGCTCCCTCTCCCTCAATCCCTCTCCCTCTCCCTCCGTCCTCTCCCTCTCCCCTCTCCTCTCCCTCTCCCTCTTCCCTCTCCCTCTCCCTCGGTCCCTCTCCCTCTTCACCTCTCCCTCTCCCTCTCCCTCGCCCTCTCCCCCTCTCCTCTCCCTCTCCCTCGTCCCACTCCTCTCTCTCTCCCTCTCCCTCTCCCTCTCCCTCTCCCTCTCCCTCTCCCTCTCCCTCTCCCTCTCCCTCTCCCTCTCCCTCTCTCTCTCCCTCTCCCTCTCCCTCTCCCTCTCCCTCTCCCTCTCCCTCTCCCTCTCTCTCTCTCTCTCTCTCTCTCTCTCTCTCTCTCTCTCTCAAAAATTATACACTTTATAGCACTTCCCGGAAAATTCTACCCCTGTTTCATATGTAATTCTTTGAGATTCGGTCAATTATTTTCGGAAAAATTGGAAAAATTAGAAAAACCGGTTTCCAGAAAATCGGTAACAAAAAACTATACACATCATGGCACTCCCCGGAAAATTCTACCCCTACTTCATATACTTTTGGTAAAAATTCGATCCACTAACGAATGAGTAGTTCGCGGACAAACGGACGGACAGACAAACAGTCGGGTTTTATATAATAGTATGATATATATATGATAGTTTCAATTATTATTACGTAACATAATTATATAATCCTGATGTGCTATTCTGCGCATTATTATTATATGCACTTCACAAAAGGAAAACTATTAAGAACAATGAGATATCGTAATTGAATTTATTGCTTGAAATTAAAGAATTATTTTACTTGGTCAATTCACAATTCTACATAAGAATACATCAATTATATACCGTATATAATTTACAAAATCCTTTAATTATGAAATATTTTTGTTAATTAAAGTAATACTAATTACGAAGAATGACATTCTTATCAATGTTTCGTGATTTGTTTGTATTAACTTTCATTCAAATCGCTTCTGTTATAAATAAACATGATAGTATTGAAAAATATTCGGAACTCGAGCCACGCACAAAGATGTGTATTGGATACGTTGTGTACCTAAGAGAGTGTACATACTCTTTATGACGTACAGCTATAACGTGTGTTCTCTATAACGTTACAGGCACACCGCGATACGCGGAGCGTGCTAGAATCCGCGAGATACAAGATCCTCGAAATGAAATGAGAGAAAATCGTGCGATGTTGACCGCGTAATAGACGCTTTTCCCTTGCACATGCGGCTGAGAAACTTGTTCTTTGTGTAACACGGAAGAAAGTTGATTCGGTTAAGTGTTCTAAACTCTAAACGAAAGTTACGCGTATACGACACAATCGCGGCGGTAATAATGTTGCATAATGTGTGCATAAACGAATTACGTTCGGAATGCAGCTCACACGCCACGGACAGCTTGTTCTTTAATCGAGAGAAAAAAGAACATTAGACGAGTGATGTAATAAGCGCCACTTTTCAAGCTTGTAATTTTAATAACAAACGATCTACCTTATTGCGTCATATTTTAAGGCTGCATTTTAAGGAAGCTGAAGAATGACAGCGAAAAAAGGTCGACATAAAACGTACGTTTTTTTATCGACTCTAAAGCCGGTATTCATAGTCGGATCTTATTTCAAGACCGTCTTAAGTAATATTTTAAGATGCTAATACGGCTCTGTGATTGGTTAATGATATCTTAATATTGTACTTAAGTCGACGCGACGGTCTTAAATATAAGAACTGACTATGAATACTGGCCTTAAGGCCCAGTCTCACCATCAACGTCGATTACCTGTAATCTTCGATTCTTTCTCACTCTTCGTCTCTTTCCAGAGGTTAGAAAGAGATGAAGAGTTTGATCGAAGGTTACAGTTGATCGACGTTGGCGAAAATGGGCTATCTAAATGATAATTTAAAAACCCTGTTTAAAATCATCCCGGAAGTCATCTTTTTGCTGAGCCCATCCTTTTAAATCGATGAACTCGATCAATTGAATTTATTGCTTGAAATTAAAGAATTAGTTTACTTAGCCCAGGTAGTAAGCACTCGTCATTTTGACGTCAATTGACGTCAAAAGACGTCAATATGACAGACTTTTGACGTCAATTGACGTCAAAATGACGAGTGCTTGCTACCTGGGAGTTAATTCACATTCTACGGGGTTGCATCAATTATATACCGTATATAATTTACGAAATCTTTAATTATGAAGTCTCTGAGGATTAAATCAAAAGCTTTATAGAAACACTGAAATAATTTGACTATTATTATAGATACCTTTATTTATAGGTGCAGTTTTATAAACATCGAGAAAAATTAATTTTACGATTTAATTACTTTAATCTCTCCATTATTTTACAAACGAAGAAAGAGCCACAGAATCTTAACTCAGTCACGCAGTTCAACAACACGCAAAGAAACAATTCAATATAAAACAAACGCGAGAGATTATTTTAGCTTTCCAGACTTTGCATTCGATTTATCGATACGATTATGGTTAAGAATGGATTTTACTCACTCTTCAAGCCCCATAGTATTCGTTGATCGACAGCGTTTTGAAAATCTCGTAGTTCTATCCCACATGTCGTCGAACCGAGAAGACCGGCTCTCGTGGCGATAGCATAAGCGGGCAGTAAATGGATACCGTTTTCGTTAGATCCGTGAAATTGTGCAGATACGCAGAATAACACGGCGAAATTGCAGATGTAGAAACAAAATAGTCGCTGACGCGACATAATTCATGTTTTAGCACTCGACAGTCACTATAGTCACTTTTGTTTCCTCGTTATTCTAAATTGTGGCGAATACCGATACCAATCGTGAAATCAATTTTGGAGATACGACAGAGTGAAACTGGGTTTTGCTCATGTAACAAATTTCGTTAATGTGCAGATCTATTAGGATTATTCTCTTCGCAGAATAGGATTATTTTCTTCGCAGAAATAAAGGGGCCACGTTTAGCCCAACGAATCGTATTAAAGAAAGCTCTGTTTATTAACTTCGTCCGCGCAAACGTTAAAGTTTTGTCAGCGGATATTTTTTGATTTGTATAGTGGAGATTAATATTGGTCAGCCAGATTCGACGACCGCGACCAGACTGGTCTATATAGGGAGAAGTTAACGTGGATTTGCAGTGGAAAGCGAAACGTCCTCCCCGTCAACTTTTTCGATGTCGTGACGGAGCCCCCCCACGTTATTGTGTACATTTGATCATTGAGTATGCTGGCATCCGATGAATATAACGTATAAAAAATCTTATAAGAAAATAATCTTATAAGAAGGCAATAAAATGTGAATTTATAAATTTATATATAGTCTCTGTGCGAAATTAGAAATTATCTTTAAAATTGTATTTTCTTCTTCTGTTTTGACCTGTCTGTTTGAATTTTCAAACAGACAAATTACAAATTTTTTCACCAGTTAAGTAGTAAATGCCGCAGTTGAAAAACACAAAAAATAAATTCTCTTTTATTTTTCATCTAGGATTTAGTTATTAAACTGTCAATATGTCAAGAATAGAAATAAACAAAAGCGTATCTAATATTTTAAAAACTAAAAAAAAGAATGATTAGATTGACAATTTATCTAAGAACATAGAGACCTGGAATATATTAGGAAAATGTGACATTTAAAACAGAAGTGAACTGCACGCATGTAGTGCGCATAATATCGTATTTCAGTTTACCTTTAACCTTTAAAGAAATTTTGTAAACCCTAAAAATGTCACAGATAGAATGCATAATTAAACCATTTTTTAGAAATCTTTCTGGTAATTATTAATTTTTTCTTGACATTTTCATGTCCTTTTTCTTTGGCTCATGAGAATAATTTTAATGGGATTTTATCAAAATTACTCTAACCGGAATAACTTCCTCAAGAGATAATTAATAGGTTGGCGCAAGAATAATGTTGGTTTTTGTAATTTTGAATTTTAGCACTGTACTTTTTGATAAAGGTTTTATTTAACCATGTTCATGTTACACGCCATGTCAAAGCGCAAACTTCGCTCTGTTTATTCATAACCCTGATTATATTATTGATGTCAATTTGTGGGCAATTTAGACTACTGAAACAAAGATGGAAAATAAGCAAATTCGAGTAATTTTTTTATACGAGTTCAAGCTAGGCCGTAAAACAGCAGAAACGATTCGAATTATCAACGCCGCATTTGGCGAACACTGAGAAAAAAAATATTTTAATCCAAGTAAATATGTCATTGGTACCCACCAAATAAATAATTTTCTTGAATAAAGCAATATTTTTTTGAATTAAAAAATTTTTTTTCTCAGTGTGCACACTGAAAAAAAAAATATTTTGATCCAAAAAAATATTACTTTATTCAAGAAAATTATTTATTTGGTGGGTACCAATGACATATTTACTTGGATTAAAATATTTTTTTCTCAGTGAAGGAACTGTCAACGAATGCATGGTGCAACGTTGGTCCAAAAAATTTCGTAACAAAGATTAGAGCCTATGAAGATGAGACCCTTGAAGATAAAGAGATGAGTCGAGAACGGCGTGCAGCCATATATCAAGAGACACGGTAGTGTCTCGCACCAAGTACGCGCGGAGCGAGACGCACCGTGACTCTTTTACGCGATTTTATGTTACTGGAATAAATAAACTCGTAGGCAAAAATGTATAGATTTTAAAAGTTGTTATTTTGACTGATTAAGTTTATATTAAGTTGAGATATGTGCATTTAAGTTAAAAGTTAAAAACCAACATTATTTTTGCACCAACCTAATACAATAAGCATACAGGTAAAGAAAATATTGATCGCGAACAATTGAATTAGAAAATTTGCAGAAAATAGCAATCTCCAATTTGAAATCTAATCTAAGTTATTCCGAAATAAATTCTCCAGGAGACAATTAATTAGGAGATTCACTTACATTCGCAAAATGTTTATATATACTTACGTAAAATTTTAAACCTCATTTTTTATAATCGACAGAAATGGACACTGAAATGCTGAGGATAAAATATTCAGCTTAGGTATCTTTTATTCGACAAAACGCTACGTTTCGACCGTGGGTTTCGGTCCTTTTCAAGCGTAATTCACTTTTACCTAACTATTATTAATTTTTACGTAATTAGTAATTTCGTAACTCTAAAATTCCATAACTCTAACATCCAAATTGTTAAAGATATCTTGACTAACAACTGCTTTCCAAAGTCAATTATTAATAAATACATTGCCAAAAGATTAAATCACCTTAAAACATGGAATAACACGTCCACCGATGATAGTAAAATAATTTTTGATCCAAAGAATAGAGTATACCGTTACCATATGTTAAAGATCTGAGTGAGACCATAAGTCGAGATTTAAAGAAAGTCAATATTAATACTTTATATACGGTCCCTAAAAAACTTGACTGCATAATAAAAAGAGGGAAAGACAGAATTGACGATCTCAATCAAACTGAATTAATATATAAAATAAACTGCAAAGACTGCAATGCCACATATATTGGGCAAACGAAGCGGCACTTATGCACGCGTCTCGGAGAGCACCAGAGCGATATAAAAAAGGACGTCAGCAATCATTCCGTGGTTAGTTGTCACAGATTATCATATCATGGACATGACTTCGATTGGAAAAAACCAGTAATTTTACATAAGGAGAAACAGATTAAGAAGAGGGAAATAGCAGAAATGTTTTTTATAAAGAAATTCAACGATAACATAAATTTACAAAGAGACACAGAGAAGCTCAACGCTGTCTACGAACGAATTATAGAAGAGACATAATTCTCACTTCTTACTCTGTTCTCCTTTCTTAATTGCTGTAAGCAACCGTGGTTTGTTATTCTCCGTGTCCGCACATTAGCAGTAACATCTCCGACCTGACAAGTTCTTTTGACGATAGAACAACTGAATATGCCATTTCAACGTCCATTTGTATACTGTAATCCTCAACGAACAAATTATGTAAGCGCTTATTTTATATTAGGGTGGACTATTCTTGTTACACGTTGTAAATTTAATGATTAGTTTTTAGATGTGGCGTAGCAGGCATTATGCTTAACTAATTAATAATTTTGTATCCGTGACGCTTGAAAAGGACCGAAACCCACGGTCGAAACGTAGCGTTTTGTCAAATAAAGTTGGCCAGTTGGATCGAATAAAAGATACCTATGAATTTTTTCATCTACTGGCGATATAATTCTCAAACTTGCTGTGAATAAAATATCTTACATAACAGATAAACAGAATCATTTCCAGTATATATAAGTAATTTATTGTGTTAAGAAACAATAATTTGCATTTCCACGTGCAAACAATTATTTTTGCGTCGTTACTTTGTGACGCTTTGGTTCTCCTCTTGAACAATTATTATTTACATTTCCAAGATCTGCATCTGTTAAATAAGCTATAAGCTGTTAAATAAGCTATAATATATGTCTTATTAGTCCAAGTGATCTAAATCTCGCTTTTATTAAATACAATTTTTTATAATCTGTGTAGAATGAATTGAATAACAGAGCGTCATAAAAACATTAATTTAATAACGTACAAAAAATTGATCGGAAATGCGAAATCTGATAATAAAAATTGAATGGAAATCTGATAATAAAAACAAGCACGTGTATTATATTTGCAAATTTATTCAAAACTAGCATGGATTCAGAGGCGTATCTAATAGCCGTATTCATAGTCCTTCCTTGAGGAATAAGGATTCCTTGTTCCTTATTAGTTATTCTACATTTCATAAACCTTCCTTGATCGATCAAGGAACCTTAAAATTTATGAAATGTAGAATAAGATTCCTTATTCCTTGTTCAAGGAATCCTTTCTCAAGGAAGGACTATGAATACGGCTATAAGATTCCTCGCGTCCTTGGCAAAGAGCTGTATCGGCGACCCTTCCCTCCTAAAAAAAAATAACATCTGATTTAATGTATAAACATTTCATTACTTATATAAGTTTATGAAAGTTACAATTTTATTTTTCCTTGCCTCGGCTAAAGCGAATTCGTCTATTATTGCATCTACATTTATGTGTGAAACCACTTTTTTTCTATTAATAATGACGCAAGTCTGATTAATCTTTCTTGATTCATCGCAGAACGGAGATAATTCTTTATTAACTTGAGCTTGCTAAAACTGCGTTTGCAAGACGCTACAGTCACTGGTAAAGTTACATAAATTCCAAGTGCATGCAGTCTTGATGTTTGGATAAATATCATCTAGGGAGTATTCTTGAATACATTTTAATAAATACAGGGGAGTTACTGATTCTAATTCCTCGATCATATCGTGACTTTATTTCCGTTAATATTCTATCTATCATAAACTATATTTATTTCTCTTCTAAAGCTCGCTGTTCAAGAGAGAGAGATAAGGGTTTTCATCGGATGCACTGTCATGAAACCTTTTGACTTTCTTTTCAGCCTCACATCAGAAAAGTCGTCCTCTAATCCCATTTCTAATTTTCTCTGGTAAACTTTATAGCTGGTTCCGTTCCCTCATCTCGCACTTTCTGCAACGATCCTACGAGACCCTTTATCGTTTTGTTTGCTACATCCAGAGAAAACACTCTTGTTTTGAAGAGACTGGTTGACTTTGTCGATGCAACTCAGTATTCTTTCCCATATTAGAAGAAGGCACATAAATCTGAAGTCTATTTGTCTGATCAAAGCTTGTGCTCCAAAAAATGTTTCATCACTATATAATTTCTGCGATCTGTCTTATTGTCATTCAATACCGAAAAAAATAGAACTTACTTTACTGACTTTTCTAAGACACTAACTGCTCTTTGTTTGGTTGACCACTTCATCGTATCACTGTGACTTTTCAAAGTAACTTTAAGTTTGCCTATTAAAACTTGTCATCTAAGAGGCGTTTCAATTTATATTTCTTAAAAGTTCCGTTTACGCTTTTATTATTCTCCTTTTATATTCAACTTTTTTTTTATACTCCGATTTTTATTTTCACCAGGGGTGCGATTCTTGAATTCATTCGCAAGAAAAACGTTGCAAGAAAGTTGATTAGTTAATGGACCTGCGCTCAGTTTCACCAACCCCTGAATACGCCTTCTGCATGGATTTTGCGTAACTTAAAATGTTTTGATTGTTATTTTAAGATAAAATTCTGAATACCAAAACTAGAATAATTTTTAAATAAAAAGTATTTAAAGTTGACCAGTCAAATTGTCCAAAATTCGCACTCAAGAGCAGGTATATATGATATATCATATCTGATATCATATAGTAGTAAAGGTGAGAATCGTCATTCATTTATCATACTTCATGTGGCAGGTTTGATATGTGTCAGGTTCGATGATTCATCATATTTCAATACTCACGACTATTATTCTGCTTCATGACTTTTATTAACATTATTAATCGAGTTGTCCAACCGTATGATTAATTAATAATATAAATACAATAATATTAAAAAGCTATTTATAAAGTTCAATGAAAAATATGATTGACGTTTAAAAATATCCGTACAAAATTACCTTTCTTAAAAAAAAGGTAAAGAAAGGCGCCAAGTACACGTATAGTAGTGTATATGTTGTTACCTCGAAAAAAAAGAAAGTGGTAGTATTATAATACCTCGAAAAAACCTAAGTAACAAGTGGTAGACGTACTCTTTGTATCTCGAAAAATCTCGAAAAAATCTAAGCAGTAGTATCTTTATTTTCAAAAAATTATAACCTAAGTGATACACATCACAAAATTATGTTACCTGTTACGAGGTTATGGAGTGGCAAAGACAATAACGGGCGTTCGATTTGTTGCTCCACAGACAAAGGAAAAGGTTTATTGCAACGACTATTAATCAATAGTGTGTACAGATGGTTTCTTTAATAACAATAGAGAATACTTGCGGCGAGACGAGCGTGCGTGCTTCTCTCTGTGCTTGCACGTGAAGAGTGTGTGATAACCGTGAACCCGGAGACGCTAGCGCACTCACAGTTACCAATCGAATAGCATATCGGTATCATGGTACTTACTAGACTAACTGTCGGTAAGATGCCATAAGGCGTCAGTTTAAACTCAATACTCAATACTCCCTCTCGCCTTTTGCCATCTTACAAAAGAAATATCTATATAAACAAAAAAACTTTCGGACATTCTTCCACGCGCTT
The DNA here is from genome assembly GCF_030848795.1 of Temnothorax nylanderi. Lineage (NCBI taxonomy): Eukaryota > Metazoa > Arthropoda > Insecta > Hymenoptera > Formicidae > Temnothorax > Temnothorax nylanderi. The sequence goes on from NW_027249934.1 coordinate 29,986, forward strand.
AACATCTGTTTAACAAATTCCATAAGCTAATCTAAATTTATGAAACTTCTCTCTCGATAGAGGTTTAGTGAGCGTATCTGCTAATTGGCTATCCGTCGACACATATTGTACGTCAATCTCTTCGTTCTTCTGCTTTTCACAAGTAAAGTAAAATTGCACTTCTACATGTTTAGTGCCCTTAATTGACTCGGGTGTCTTAACAATAGTTATTGCTCTCTGGTTATCACAATAAACCACAGTTGGTTCCCTCTGAATATTATAAAGATTCTCTAGTAAACGTCTAAGCCAAATTATTTCTTTCGTGACCGAACAAAGAGCTATGAACTCTGCTTCCGTTGTTGACGTAGCAGTGACTGTCTGTCTCTTCGAGCTCCAGGCTACTGGACCTGAGTTTACAAAACATATCCATCCAGTAGTACTGAGCCTCCTATCAATGTCACCTGCAAAATCTGAGTCACTGTACGCAATCAACGTCGTGTCTCGCGAACCACAGCTGAAATTAATTCCATAATTAGCAGTTCCCTTTAAATATTTCAACACTCTTTTTACAGCATTCCAATGCTCGATCTGTGGATTTTCCATAAACCTGCTTAAAAATCCTACAATGTACGCAATGTCTGGTCTTGATCCTACCATTAAATACATCAAGGAACCTATCGCTTGCCTATATGGGAAGGCTGTATTCTCTTTAGTGCTCTGACCTACACCAGACATTTTAATTCCTGATTCGGCAGGAGTGGAGACGGGATTACAGTTTTCGTGATTGAAACGTTTCAGAACTTCGTTAGCATAGGAATTCTGATGTATCTTTAGCTTTTCTCCGTTTCGACTCCTCTCGATTTGCAAACCAACGAAAAACTCCGCTTTCGAAAAAGTAATTCTAAATTCCTTGTGCAACGCGTTTAGAAAGTTATACATTTCAGACACATTCTTTCCGCAAAAGATCCCATCATCTACGTATACGCCTAAGTATAGTCCCTTTTTTATTTCAAAGAAGACACAAGGATCTGCATTTGATTGAACAAAGTTATGAGCTTTTAAGAATTTTACCAGTTCTGTATTCCACTGCTTGGACGCTTGCTTCAGCCCGTAAATGGCCTTGTAGAGCAGACATACCTCGTCACCGTCTTCCTCGCATCCAGTGGGTTGTTCCATGTAAATTGGCAAGTCTAGCTTTCCATGCAGAAAGGCCGTCTTGACATCAAATTGAAATATTTCCAAGTTGTATGCTGCTGCAATGGATAGCAGCATCCGAACTGAACTAAACCTAACTACTGGTGAGAAGGTCTCGTCATAGTCAATCCCTTGCCTTTGTGAATATCCCTTGGCCACTAATCTAGCTTTGTATTTCGCAACCTGGCCATCTTTCTTCAACTTCTTCTTGAACACCCAACGGTTTGAGATGACGTTGACATCCTTCGGTCTAGGGACTAGTGTCCATGTTCGATTCTCCATCAATGAGTCAAGCTCTAATTTGATTGCTTCACGCCACTTGTCCGAATCTTCAGCTCTTAAGGCTTCTTGAATCGTTGTTGGCTCTGAACTCGCCATGAAGGTTTCAGCAACTATCGCTTGCTCGTATTCATCAGTGTCACTTGACCTTGAACCTTTTCTCGTCGGGTATGGTGACCTCGGTATCGGAAGGCGTGGATTCTTGTACTTCCTCGGAGTCTGATTGGTCTCATCTACTGATTTAGTTTCTTCTTCATCGGGGACTGATAAAGTGATCTTCGGCAGGGCACTCTCTACGACCGTCTCTGGTTCTCCGTCCTCGTGAAGAATGACGTCTCTTCGTATCAGGATCCTTTGGGCAGCTGGATCGTAGACTCTGTATCCCTTGTTTCCATCACTGTAACCAATCATTAGACATTTAACTGAGTTCATATCCCATTTGGTCCTCTGATCCTTTGGCACATGGACATAACAGTGACTTCCGAAGATTCTTAAGTGTTTTACGGACGGTTTCTCTCCAAACCATTTTTCAAAGGGCGTTAACCCACTCAGAGTTTCTGATCCCGTTTGATTCTTTAGATAGATTGCCGTATTAGCAGCTTCGGCCCACAAATAGCGTGGAATGTCTCGACTGTACATCATTGACTTAGCTGATTCTATGACAGTTCTATTTTGGCGTTTGATGAATCCGTTCTGTTCCGGAGCTCTGGGTGTCGATGTCTCATGTTTGATACCTCTTTCACGCAGGAACTGTTTGACCTCTGCATTGCAAAACTCCAGACCATTGTCAGTCCTGAGCTTCTTGATCTGATGCCCGTCGGCTCGTACTTCAGCATAAAACTGCTTCAAATTCTCCAGCACGTCAGTCTTACTCTTGAGAAAATAGATGAAACAGTACCGTGAAAAATCATCCTTCAACAGCAAGAAATAGTTTGCACCTCCCAAGGATGCTGTGCTCATTTTTCCACATAGATCCGCATGGAAAATCTCGCCTGGAACGGTCGATCTTCTAGCTGTTTTAGGAAAAGATTGCCGATGTTGTTTCCCATACACACAGCCCTCACAGAAGAGATTACCGCCATCCGTGTCATTAAACTGAAGGTCTTCGACTGTTTTTCTGTCACGCATCTGTCTCAACATCTGATAATTCACGTGACCGAGACGTTCATGCCATATTTTCAGGGACTCGGACATCGCCAGTTGGATCTCAGCAGCATGGAGTGGTTTCAGGTTAAGCTTGTACAAGTTGTCATTTCTTATACCATCCATGATGAGCTGTTGATTCTTCTCAAACAGCACACGATTACCACCTTCCATAAAAATGACTTTAATACCTCTTTCTGTCGTTTTGATGATCGAAAGCAGGTTCTTGCTGAGCTTGGGTACGTAAAGTACATTTGTCATAGTGTAAATGGCTGTTTTTCCATCTGCATAGCTTACCCTGACGTCAATGTCGCCTCTCCCTCTGGCATCAATCCGCGTGCCATCTCCAATTTTAACTGTGTAGGTGTCCTCAGAATATTGCTTGAAATTCTTGAACCATTGCCTGCGAAACGACATATGTTCTGTCGCACCTGAGTCTGCATACCATGTATCTTCCGTCTTTGAATCGTTGATTGAATCAACCATGAGAAGCTTGGCTGTGTCGGCAGCTTGAATCCCATCTGACGATTTCGATTTAACAACCAATGACTCATTCGCTCCTTGCAGTGCCTTCTTCTTTTTCTCACATTCACGTGCCCAATGTCCAGGGATGTGACAGAAGTTGCATTTGCCAGGCCTTCTAGTCGGCTTACCTTTATTCTGACCATTCTTATCGTAGGCAGTGGCTGATCTTCTGGTTTTCCTGGCATTTGTAGCCAATGCCTCAGACGCTTGATTCTCACCTCGTGAACGCAAATTCAACAGAGTCTCCTCATTCACCAGATGATCAGTGAGTCTTTCAATGGTCTGATCTCTTCTAGGCACGGCATACCATGCAGTTCTAATGTTGTCGTACTTCGCTGGTAGGCTTCCTAGAATCTTTGCAATCACCACTGGATCCTTTTGTTCCAGATCCATGTCTTTCAATCTCTGCGCCAAACCGGTCATTCTGGCTATGTAGTCAGCCATTTTCTCTTCTTCGTCCATTTTACAGTTAATGAATCTGTCTAGCAATACCTGCACAGACTGATCGCTCTTCTCTGCGTGCACTGCCCGCAGTCGTGCCCACATCTGTGCGGAGGTCGTGCAGTCGGTCATATATTTTAGCTGTTCCAACTCTAGACCTCGCATTAGAAAAGCCTGCGCCGCACGATCTTTCTCTAGCCAAGCCTCAGAGTTCACGCTCGGACAATGTACCTCACCTAAAATATACGGCATTAGTTTATTATCTGCCATATATATCTCCATTTGTCTCTTCCATAATTGATAGTTTTGACCATTAAACTTATGGATACTAAATGCCTTGAGCTCTGCCATTTCCATTCGTTAACGTATCTGGCTTGACACGTGCACTGGGCCCATAACCTGTTACGAGGTTATGGAGTGGCAAAGACAATAACGGGCGTTCAATTTGTTGCTCCACAGACAAAGGAAAAGGTTTATTGCAACGACTATTAATCAATAGTGTGTACAGATGGTTTCTTTAATAACAATAGAGAATACTTGCGGCGAGACGAGCGTGCGTGCTTCTCTCTGTGCTTGCACGTGAAGAGTGTGTGATAACCGTGAACCCGGAGACGCTAGCGCACTCACAGTTACCAATCGAATAGCATATCGGTATCATGGTACTTACTAGACTAACTGTCGGTAAGATGCCATAAGGCGTCAGTTTAAACTCAATACTCAATATTACCTTATCAAAGAAGAGTCGCGCTTCAAGTGATCTATTACAATTACAAAAAAAAATGATATCTCTTTAAATTACAGCGCCAATTACAGAGAGAACATATATATTGCCTCAAAAAATAATTGTTGCACTACTTTGAAAAATCTTTACATGGTGTCAATTAGAAAAAGAATGTATGATAACAATTTTATAAGATTAAAAAGTTTTATTTAAATTTAACAAGGGAATACAAGATATTTAAATACAAAGTTTACATGTGTATTTTTTAGTGGTCACAAAGAATTACAGAGGAACAGTACAAAATAAAAATATTTTATTAAAATATTTAATCCAACGAGGGAATACAAGGTATTTAAATACAAAGTTTATATATGCATTTTTCAATAGAATAAAAGATTTAATCACAAAGAATTACAGAGATAACAGTACAAAATAAAAATATTTTATTAAAATACATAAATTTTTCTTGTAAAAAAACTTGGCGCTGCTAGACCTCGAAATTTGAAATAAATAAATAAACTTATCCTATACTTAATTATAAGCCGCATTATTCGCCGTCGTCACGCACACCCATATCACTCGCTCGCACATACACACCACGCTGATAATCATTTTGTTACTCCCGTCGCATTCTTCTATGAATTATTTTTATTTATTGTTATCCTTATTTATTTCAAATTTCGAGGTCTAGCAGCGCCAAGTTTTTTTACAAGAAAAATTTATGTATTTTAATAAAATATTTTTATTTTGCACTGTTATCTCTGTAATTCTTTGTGATTACATCTTTTATTCTATTGAAAAATGCATATATAAACTTTGTATTTAAATACCTTGTATTCCCTCGTTGGATTAAATATTTTAATAAAATATTTTCATTTTGTACTGTTCCTCTGTAATTCTTTGTGACCACTAAAAAATACACATGTAAACTTTGTATTTAAATATCTTGTATTCCCTTGTTAAATTTAAATAAAACTTTTTAATCTTATAAAATTGTTATCATACATTCTTTTTCTAATTGACACCATGTAAAGATTTTTCAAAGTAGTGCAACAATTATTTTTTGAGGCAATATATATGTTCTCTCTGTAATTGGCGCTGTAATTTAAAGAGATATCATTTCTTTTTTGTAATTGTAATAGATCACTTGAAGCGCGACTCTTCTTTGATAAGATAACATAATTTTGTGATGTGTATCACTTAGGTTATAATTTTTTGCTTATCTTCAGCTTTGCTACTTCAAAGAAAATCCTAGAATACAAATAAAATCGAATGAACATTGGTTATTCACGAAAATATGTTTCAATATATGTATATATAAATTATAACGTGTATAATATATAAAGTGTAACATATTCAATATATAAAAAAATACATAGCAAAAAATAAATACTTACTTGTGGCTGTACTTGTTGTGGACAGTCTTTAATGCTTCTTCGTGTTTCCTATGCAAGCTCTGGTTTAAAAGATTGCAAATATCTCTTATGTCGTCAAGTTTATAACCGCTATAGTATTCTAATGTTGGATTCCATCCTCCCAAGTCCTTCATTAGCAACGCGAGTAACAACGCCGCCGCCGCCATTTTACTATCGCTAAACCTGATCATTGTATAATCCATCAGAGAATGTTCCAGTATGTACCGAGCCAGAGTTAACGTGAGCATAGACACCTTGGCACACTATTTTCAGATAGTAATGATTGAATTAGTATACGTTTATATAGATTCCATTTGAATAAAACGGATATTTTATTGGAGAATAAAATAAAAAATCAAAACATTAGTCTCCAACAAAAGAAGGTAATTAATCTTCTACAACCTGATGTTTTAAAAATAATATATGTACTTCTTTCTACAGTAAATATTATATATGTTTAGTTGAGTACATAAAATTTACATATTGAAAAAGAAAAATGTCAAGCGCTTTTGCTCAGACACCAACACGAGAATTCAACACGAATCTTGTTTTGAATAGGCCTCGTGGCCTCCACGCAGTTGATCGAGCGGCTGCTTCCTCAGGATCGGGCGTGGTCGAGAAGGAAAGGGATTCACTTCTCTGCGTTGAATATTTATTATAAATTCACTCGGGTGGTACAATAAAGCGCGGTCTATCGCTCGACTTGACGGCACGTGCGATTCGTACGACGATCACGATGATTCTCTGCCGATCGGTAGTGGCGGTGGAGGGGGCAAGCCGCGCGAGCACGGCCGTAACTAGGCGGAATAATACGAGAGCGCCCGCGGATAGCAGGCGCGAATGGCGCGGGTAAATGTAGATCGGTAAAACAGGAGCGGACTCGGTCACATATATCATACAACGCCGCCCCCCTTGAAAGTACGTGCTTTCAATACGAAAGAACAAAACGTAAAGATACATCAGAATAGTTACATAATACTCCCTCTAATTGGAGTCGCATAGTACAAAGGTTGGTATAACCTAGTCTGGAATTCGAGATGACTAAGTCAAATATAAAATAAAATAAAGTAACATTCGCACTTATGAATAAATGAACGCTTATAAGATAGGAGTGGCAACCAAAGGGCTTTTTACGAATCTTAACGCTAACTATGACTAAACGCGAAGTTTGACATTTACGTGAGATGAGTATACTTAAGTGTCTATGGGTAACACCGCAAGCCTGGAAAGAGGTCTCGTGAAGTCACCTTTCGCTGTTCGGACGGTGGCGACCCTCGTGACGCCGTCATCTCCGGTGTGAACATGCTGAACTCGCCCCAAGAGCCACTGCAAAGGAGCTAGACCTTGCTGTTTTATGAGCACTAATTGTTCCGGTTTTAACTGTATGCCCTTGTTGGCCTTCCATTTAGTTCGTTCTTGCAGGAATTAAGGTATACGGCGCTCCATCTACGCCAAAAATGTTGCCTTATTTGCTCTACTCTTTGTCAGCGCGTAAGCCGATTTTCGTTAATGTCGTGTAGGTCGTGGCAAGGAAAACTATTCAAAGCCGTGCCGACAAGAAAATTACCGGGACTAATTGTAAGATACGCGAGATCATTTGGGTCGGCGCTTAGTTGCGTGAGTGGTCGCGAGTTCAGGATTGCTTCCACTTCGCAGAGTACCGTCTGCATTTCTTCAAATGTTAAATGCGCTTGGCCTATAATTCGAGCCATGTGATACTTGGCCGATTTTACTGCGGCTTCCCATAGACCGCCGAAGTGCGGCGCGTTAGGCGGGATGAAGGACCAAGAGGTCTCCTGTTCGCGAACAAACTGGTTTATATCGCTTCGCACCTGACTATCGTTGATCAAGTCGTAGAATTCCTTGATCTGCTTATGCGCTCCGACGAACGTAGTTCCATTGTCGGAATACATGCACGCGGGTTTGCCTCTTTGGGACATGAAACGCCGGAGTGCGCTAAGGAAGCTTTCCGATGTGAGATCGCTCACTAATTCGATGTGTACGGCTTTTGTGGAGAAACACACGAAGATAGCGATGTACGCCTTATGAAAGCGGGCATTACGTCGCTTGCCTTCCTTTACCATGACGGGTCCGGCATAGTCAACACCACAATGCGAGAATGGCCTTGAAACGGTAACGCGAGTAGAAGGTAACGAGCCCATTATGGCTTCTGACTGGCTCGGTTTAGCTCTGAAACATGTTACGCAGCTTCGAATAATTTTTCGCGCGGTTGAGCGAAGTGATAAAAGCCAGAATCTCTGCCTGACTGCGGCAATAGTTGCCTGAGTCCCGGCATGCATGTTACGCACGTGTTCTTGTCTTATCGTACGTTTCGTAAACTCGTAATCGCGAGGTAATAATATGGGGTGGCACGCGTCGAATTTTAACTCGGAATTCTTTAATCTACCCCCCATCCGGATTAGCCCGGTTTCGTCTATGAAGGGAGACAGGAAAAGTATCTTGCTGGACGCGCTGACCGAGTTCCCTTTGCTCAACGCTCTGTATTCGTCGGGGAATGAGCTTCTTTGCACTGCCTTGCACGCGACGCCTAATGCGTACGACATCTCGTTGTGAGAAACGGATTCGGTGGCCGGAGTCGGCCGATGCGCCTTGTAGAACCTGAGACAATACGCTATGATGCGGTATATCTTGCCCAAGTTCGAGTGCTTCTTGATTAATCCGTCGACGATCGAAGGGCTGTTGATGACGACGGCTGCCGCTGTTTCTCGTCTTTCGGGAAGATCATCTCTTGGGCGAGTGATGTCCTTGCTTGGCCAGCGGTCTTCTTCGTATTGTAGAAAGGTGGGTTCATGCCACCATAAACTTGCGTCCGCGAGTTCGTGCGGATAGAGTCCGCGTGATAGTATGTCGGCGGGATTGTCTGTTGATGGAATGTGCCTCCAATCTTCTATCTTAGTTAAACGTTGTATTTTACCAACTCGGTTGGCAACGAATACCTCCCACCTCCGGGAAAGCGAGGTTATCCAGTATAGGGTAATGGTAGAGTCGGACCAAAGAACCTTCTTGAAATGCGTTATGTCGATCGATATGCTGACCTTATCCATCAATTCGGCCAATAACAGTGCCGCTTGTAGCTCCAGTCTTGCCAGCGATATGGCCTTGAGTGGGGCCACGCGGGACTTTGAACAAAGCAGCTCGATGCGGTAACCGTTGCCGACTTTCGTCCGAACGTATATACAGGCTCCGTATGCTTGCTGGCTGGCGTCGCAGAATCCGTGTATTTGTATTAGCTGAGGGTCCGTGGCGAACTTGACGCACCGCGGAACTTGTACTTGTTTTAAGACCGACAATTGTTCCTCGAATCTTGACCAACGCGCGTGGATGTCTTGTGGTACGGACTCGTCCCAATGGCTGCCTGATTTCCACAGGTCTTGTAGGATGAGTTTCGCGACCACGATGACAGGTCCGAGGAGACAGAGGGGGTCGAATAACCTGGCAACTCCGGATAATATCGTGCGTTTGGAGACGATGCCGCGTCTCTCCTGAGTATCGTGAGAAACTTGAAATGTATCGCTGATATGATCCCATTGCATTCCGAGAATGCGGGAGTTTGCATCGTTGCAAATTTCTACTGGCTCGTGGTTCTGATCCTGGACGTCCTTTAATAATTCCGGGCAATTGGATGCCCACTTGCTCAATTCGAACGCTCCCAATCGTAGTATTTCCACCACTTGATGGCGAACTATTTCTAGATCCTTCTTTGTGTCGGTCCCGGTCGCAACGTCGTCCACGTAGCAACCTTCCTCGAGGTGGGTCGCTCCCACCGGGAATCTCGATGCGTTTTTCTCGGCTAGATTATTCAGGCATTCCGTGGCTAGATATGCGGCAGCTGCGGTGCCGTAGGTGACCACCAGGGATTTGTATGCCTTGACGTCGTGATTGGGCCTGCTCCGCCACAATATTCGTTGAAGATGTGTCTGCGATGGGTCGACCAGAATCTGCCGATACATCTTGATTATATCGGCCACGAAGACGTATAGAAAGAAGCGGAAGCGAATCAGGAGGGAAATCAACTCTGGCTGGACGACTGGTCCCACCCTGAGAGCGTCGTTTAGAGACACTCCAGTATTGGTTTTGCAGGATGCATCGAAAACCACGCGTATTTTTGAAGACTGCCCCGTAATCTTGACCACGCTGTGATGAGGCAGGTAGACGGCCGGTGGATCATCGTTAGGTTGCTCGTTTACCGATTTCATGTGGCCGAGTGTGAGGTACTCTTGCATGAAGCGCACGTACTGCTCCTCTAATTTTGGATCACGTTTGAAACGCCTTTCCATGGCTAGCAATCGTTTCATTGCGATGTTCCTAGACTGTCCGATTTTGGCCATCACATGCTCCTTGACCGGGAGCTTTACAACGTATCTACCGGACCGGTTTTGAAACACGTTATCCGCGAAATGTTTCTTGCAGATGGCTTCCTCGATGGTGTAATTGGCTGTGCTGTTAGAGATGTCCTCCTGTTGCCAAAAACGTGTTAATTCTTCGTGCAATTGTAGGTTGGTTACTGTGGCATGGCAGGCTTGTATTTTCAGATCTTGTTTCGACGGGTTACCTAACCCGCCTGCCAGGATCCATCCCAGACGCGTCTTTTGCAGCGTCGGATGCGCTTGGGATGATTTGACTTGTCCCACGCACAACAGGTCCCAAAATAGCTCCGCGCCAATCAGAGCGTCGATTTCGGATGACTCGTGAAAGCGAGGGTCGGCTAAAGGTAGATTGCGCGGGAGATTAAATTCGCCGCGATTGAAAGTGAACGAAGGGAGCTTGTCCGTGACTCGATCCGTCACGATGCATTCAACGTCGAAGGAATACGAATTTATGCGCGATGACATTTTCAATCGAACGATCTGAGTTGACTTTGTGAAAGCACCGTTTATCCCCGAGATTGAAACGTTTAATGAACGCGGCTTTAGACCGAGAGCAGATACGAAGCTCTTAGATACAAAGTTAGAGCCTGAGAACCGCAATCCAGCAACACACGACAAAGTTTTCGCGCGCCCGTATCATTGTAGACGTACACGGCAGCCGTGGATAGCATGACGTATTTGCCGTCCGAAAGATGCGACGCATGCGCCACTAGCGCAGTCGGTGTTGTCGCTGAGCTCGGCTTCAGATTGTTTTCCCGATCGCCATCGAGCTTCTCGGGAGTCGACGATTCATGCAATAGCGTGTTATGTTTCGCCTTACAGACTCGACAATTGCCTGATGGGCACTTGTTCGCGATATGAGTCGTAGAGCGTAAACAATTAAGGCAAGCCTTTAATCTGCGAATTTCCGAATTTCTACGAGGGACAGGGAGAGCTAAAAAGTCCTTGCAATTATATATCGAATGCTCCCCGCTGCAGTAAGTACACTTGAATTTCACCGTCGCGACGCACGCTGCTCGTTGCTTTCCGTTTGTTGAACGCGCGTTACCGTTCTTTGTAGGAATAACGCCTGACTTGCCGGTAGCTTCGAGGACTTGGCAACGATGAGTTATAAAACTGGCGAGCTGTTTGAAGGTCGGAAGTTCCTGCCCGGTCAAGGAATTTTGCCATTCTCGCAATGTTAAGGAGTCGAGTTTAGAGAGTAGGTAAGCTAGGCCGGTTCTAACCAAGGGGCAATGAGGGGGGGTGAGGGGCGGGGGGGTATACCGCGGGGGGGGGGGTATACCGCGGGGGGGGGGGTATACCGCGGGGGGGGGGGTACCGCGTTTTCGGGCGCCGCGAGGAGGGGGAGGGGGGGAACCGCGTTGTCTGCCGCGCCGCGGGCGGGGGAGGGGGGAACCGCGTTTTCGGGCGCCGCGGGCGGGGGAGGGGGAACCGCGTTGTTTGGCGCGCCGCGGGCGGGGGAGGGGGGAACCGCGTTTTCGGGCGCCGCGGGAGAGGGGTCCGCGGGGTGAGGGGACCCGCGTTCGCGTTTTCGGGCGCCGCGGGAGAGGGGTCCGCGGGGTGAGGGGACCCTCGTTCGCCTTTTCGCCGCGCCGCGGGGAGGGGCGACCGCGTTTTCGCCGCGCCGCGGAGTCCGCGTGCAACGGCCGCGTCGGTCCGCGTGACGTCACACGGCACGCTCCTGCTCGCGTTATCTCCCCCTCGTAGATGTTCTCTCGCGCCCCCGTCCCCCGTTCGCGGTCTCTTTCGCTCCCGGCCCCGTTCGCGTTCTCGCCCACGATCGCATATCTTTTCTTCGCCGACGATATTTAATAGTTTAGATCTTAATATATATATTTAATTTTTAATATTACATTTAAGTAAACGATAAACGAAGACAGCTTAATTCTAATGATAGGGAATGAGATGAACGGTAAATGAAAAGGAAAAATAATTAAAATTTTTTTTAACCATATTATATGCATTTATTTATCATGTAGCGCATTATACACAATAGTATCGGCAGCATACGCCAACAGTTCGCAATCTATTAGCGAATTTTTATCATAAACTTCATGCAAGCTTCTAACTGCATTACATTTATCGGTAATACAATTTTGACGTAAAATTGTTACAAATTGTTTAAATTTTTCACTTACGCCGTGAACATTTTGACATAGTTGAAAATATACATTTTCGACGCAATGTTCTAGTTCGAACAGGAAGAGTACGGTTGACGGTTTCATGTACAGGCTGGTGTCGCACGATGTCAACTTTACAATATCTGCGTCACGTATTTTAACGAGTTCCAGATCTCGAAACGCCAGCGATGATGGCGCCGATGACTGCACGAGTCGCTGAATATCTGCACGTTTTTCGATGAATGTCACCCACGTTGCATGAGGCAGAATTATCCGATTGCCTCGGTTATCACCAATATGTATATCCACAGAGGACATAGGTCCCGCGTTGATTCCGACATCCAAAAATTTATACGCTGTCGATGTCAAGGCAAATCTCCTTCCCAAAATACGAGGCGTGTAGCGGGGTTTATCAAAACTGAAAAAATACAATTATGTTTATAAAAGTTTTTTTTTGCACAAGCATATACGAAAATTAGCGGTACTTACTCATTGTGCTGTTTCTCGCACGTTTCATCCTGAATCGGAACGTAGTAGTTCGCACCATGAGTGTACATCGTAACTGGAGGCTGTTTGCGACGTACTCGAACCGTATCAAACTCTTGACTGCGCTCTAGAATCCTCGTAGACTATTTATACGTACAAAAATGCGAATCTTGCAAATAGCGCCATTGTACGGCTGCTGCTGCATGGTGACCACCACCACATATATGTTAAATGAGATATCTTTGTCAAGAACATTCGTGATGAGATCACCTCATCGGGCAATAGCATCAAATATGATTTATTTTCAAAAGCATACGTGTCTCGCAATGATTTCACCGAACACGTGCAAAACTGCAAATTTTGCAATTTCGCATAAGTCAATTGCGCGATATTGTTTTCAAGAACATGTCGCGACGTGTCTCGCGATGATTTTATCGAACACGTGCAAAACTGCAAATTCTGCAATTTTACATAAGTCAATGGGGCGTTATTGTTTTCAAGAACATACATGTCTCGCGATGATTTCATCGGACACGTGCAAAACTGCAAATTTTGCAAATAGCGCCGATGTACGGCTGCTGCATTGATACAGATCAAATCACCGAAAGTCAATGGCGCGATATCGTTTTCATGAACATACGTGTCTCGCAATGATTTCATCGCACACGTGCAAAACTGCAAATCGTAGATTTTTCGGAAGGCGTAAATGTACGGATGCTGAGATGAAATTAGATATGGTAAAAAAGCAAACGATACATCATTAGTAGAATATAAATTGACGAATCTGGGTGATACGCTCAGTAGTCGAGGACTGGAAGTCGCGAGTACAACAAATTGTGTCAGAAAGAGGAACATGGAGCAAGAGTTGTTGGAGCAATCCACCCTTTTAAATTCGAGGGAAGACTTTGCCGCGTGGGAGCAACGATGCGACGAGTTTATCGAATCGTTGGAAGAACAAAGCCGAATTAAACGGCCACGATTAGCGATCGGTCTCAAACAGTCGTTGGTCGCCTGTATCGCACGACTCGAAGGTCTGAAAGACTCGGTACGTCAACGTTTCGTGCATGTGGGTGCCGGATACAGTGCGAGTGAGACAGGACTCAGATGGCGCGAGATAGATACGGCCTTTGAAAGTCGTATACTGACCGGTGTGGTAATAAATTCCAAACACATCGACCCTCATCAATTTCTCAAAGATGCGAGAGACATTGTACTCATTCATGTGCGGAACGTCATGCAGCGACATGACAATGTAAAGATAAACACAATGTTTAATGGTGAATTTGTTGCGGGTGACAAACGCGCGAATAAAAGTATCGCTACGAGAAACAATGAACTTTTTCGTGAGTCTGATCTGTGTGAGTGGTACAAGCGACACGTCATCGAGCCTACCCTAGCATTGCTGGAGGAATTCCAGGAACGTGATAGCGGATGGGCGTTGTCGCGTATACTTAATTTGACTGTTAACGTAAACAAATATAATCCATTGCACGCGGGGTGTTTTGTGGGAATACCGCGAGAAATTAAATTGAAGAGAGCGGTGATAAACGTGCGATCAATGGACAATGCATGTTTCGCATGGTCAGTGACGGCTGCTCTGCATCCAGCCCAAAGACATGCAGATCTGCAATCGTCGTATCCTCATTACACGTCGGTGCTAAATCTTACAAACATTAAATTTCCAATGACGTTGGATCAAATTAAACGGTTTGAAGATCACAACGACATCTCCATCAACGTGTACGGTATCGAGAAAAAAAACAAGGAACTTGCGATCTTGCCAATACGGGTTACTGGTCGAAAGATGGGCAGGCATGTAAATCTGCTGTACGTGCAGGACGACAACGTGGGACATTTTGCATGGATCAAGAACCTGTCCCGCCTCGTGAGCTCGCAATTGAGTAAAAAAGAGCACAGGAAATACTTTTGCGATCGGTGAGTATACATCCTAATAAATAATAATTTTTACATAGAAAATATATTTAAAAAAAATTCTTTATTTACAGATGCTTGCACTACTTCGGCTCCAGCGAGAAATTGGAAGCCCACACCGTCGACTGTCAGGAGATGAACGACTGCGCGATCAAGTTACCGAGCGATAACGACAAGTGGTTGGCTTTCAAGAATCACGGCAGGAAGGAACGAGTTCCGTTTATCGTATACGCCGACCTTGAATGTACCCTGGAGAAGATGGAAGCGGATCCGGAAACGTCCAGGTACACATATCAACATCATCGCGTGTTTAGCATAGGGTACTACGTGCGCTGCTCGTACGACGACTCGCTATCAATGTATCGGTTTCGTCGCGATAAGGATTGCGTCGCGTGGTTCGCCGAGGAGCTAAAACGTTTAGCTCACGACGTAAAGACAATCTTGTCCACTAATATACCCATGGCGAATTTCACGCGAGACGAGTGGGAAAAGTTTAACAGCGCAACGCATTGTCACGTGTGCGAAAAACCGTTCGAGCCAGACGACGTGCGAGTACGCGATCATTGTCATCTGACCGGTCAGTACAGAGGTCCCGCGCACTCAAACTGTAATCTGAACTACAAAGATTCGCATTGCATTCCCATAGTTTTTCATAATTTATCTGGCTACGACGCACATTTTATTATAACGGAAATAGCAACAGCGTACGAAGGACATGTAGACTTGCTCCCAATCACAAAAGAGAAATACATTTCATTTACAAAAAACGTTAAAAGCACCGAAGATAAAGATAAGAAAACTTGCGTCAAATTGCGATTTATCGATTCGTACAAGTTTCTCACCGCTAGTCTCGACAAATTGGCATCTTATCTAAGCAAGGATAAACTGCGAATATTGCAACGCGAATTTTGTAAAATATCCGCAGAAAATTTTGATTTGCTGACACGAAAAGGCGTATTTCCGTATGAGTACATTGACTGCGTCGAAAAGTTGGAGGACTCGTGTTTACCACCGCGCGACTCGTTTTATAGTTCATTGACAGGTGACACCGTATCCGAGAGCGATTACGCGCACGCCGTCAACGTCTGGCAGCGGTTCTCCATTCGAACGCTCGGTGACTACAGCGATTTATATCTCAAAACCGATGTCTTGCTGTTGGCCGATATCTTTGAAAATTTTCGCGATAGCTGCGTCGCGAGTTATGGACTCGATCCGGCATATTATTATACTCTACCAGGTTTTACGTGGGACGCTATGTTGAAGCATACGCGTATCAATTTCGAATTGCTCACCGACATTGACATGGTCATGTTTATCGAACGCGGTATACGCGGCGGTTTGAGTCAATGTTCAAACAGATACGCGCTGGCCAACAACAAGTACATGCAGTCGTACGATCCATCGAAACCGTCGTCATATCTGATGTATTTTGACGTAAACAACTTATACGGCTGGGCAATGTGTCAACCATTGCCTTACGCAGATTTTCAATGGGTCGACGACGTAACCGATTTTAATGTTATGGATGTTGCGGTGGATTCCACGATAGGCTACATTCTCGAAGTCGACTTGGAATATCCGCAACATCTTCACGACGCGCACACTGACCTACCATTCTGTCCGACGCGTGATAAACCACCCGGTAAGCGGCAGGACAAGCTCCTCGCAACATTATACGATAAGAAACGTTATGTAATACATTATCGCAACCTGCAGCAGTGTACTCGTCACGGTCTCCGTATATCAAAGATTCACCGCATATTGAAATTCGCGCAATCTCCATGGCTTCGCGATTATATAGAACTTAATACGAAATTTAGAACATTGGCCAAGAATGATTTCGAGAAAAATTTATACAAATTGATGAACAATGCTGTGTTTGGCAAAACCATGGAGAATGTGCGCAATCACGTTGACGTGCGACTCGTGACTCATTGGGAGGGTAGATACGGCGCGGAGGCATTGATCGCGAAACCAAATTTTCATAGCCGAAGCGTCTTTTCGGAGAATTTAGTAGCAATAGAAATGCGAAAACTCGAGGTGAAGTTCGACAAACCAATCTACGTGGGTATGTGCATCCTCGATATATCCAAGACATGTTTGTACGAATTTCATCACAAGTACATGTTACCGTTGTATCGCGACAAGTGTAAAGTCACGTACACCGATACTGACAGTCTCATTTATCACATCGAGTGCGAAGATGTGTATGACACCATGAAGCGCCACATTATTAGATTTGACACAAGCGATTACGCGGTCGATAATGCGTACGGTATCCCACTCGCCAATAAAAAAGTTCCGGGCTTAATGAAAGACGAAAATAACGGTGCGATAATGACCGAATTCGTCGGGCTTAGAGCAAAGATGTACGCCTTGCGAGTAGACGGTATGAAAGATACGAAAAAAGCTAAAGGTGTTAAGAGTAACGTCGTAGCCAGGTCGATAACATTCGACGATTACACGCGGTGTCTGCGCGACGAAATTGAAATGACACGACAGCAGACCTGCATAAGATCCAAACAGCACGAGGTATACACCGTGTCCGAAACGAAAATAGCTCTAAGTCCGTACGATGATAAACGATACATTATACCCGGTTCTACCGAGACGCTGCCATGGGGGCATTATAAAATACCACTGTAAAATACAATTGTAAATACATTTAGATATTTATGTAAATAAATGACTCATTTGTATGTATAATATGTTTTTATATTGTAATAAATTTTTACAATACATTATTCTTGTGTATCCATGAATTGTGTGAATTATCAAATCCTAACCACTTTACATAAACCTCATCCCCCCTTTTGCGCAAAACTTTTTCAACGAGATACACGTCGGGATTTGCATCGCAATGTAACTCGTATTCGTAGAAGCCGCCGGCGACGGGTTTTCCGCAGGAATCTTCCAACAGATACGTCACGGGATTAGTTTTCTGCACTTTGACGATTCTAAACACCTCCGTGGTCCAATTTGGCGTGTATCCTTTTTCGAAGATTGTCTTGAATTTACTCACGCGTACCGAGTCGCCCACTTTGAATCGCGCGGGAGCAGCGATCTTTACGTGGCTGTACACCGTTGTTAGGAGCTTGTCGGCGATCGCGGGGGTAACATCGATGGGTCGCATACCGATAGTTCGATGCTTTCGCGCGTTGTAATCCGATACGAGACCCGGCAGCGAATCGATCCATTTGTAATTTCCGTTGAGCGTAAACATTTTCCACATATCGTTCTTGAGCGTGCGATTGAATCGTTCGACGACCGATGCCTTCATTACGGAATAGGTCGAATAGTGATTGATATTATGTTTCTTCAAGAGTTTCTGCACGTTTGCGTTGTAAAATTCTTTGCCCTTGTCAGTCTGCAGATTTTTCGGACATCTTCCGCCGTCTCGAATTATTTTCGCTATCGCCGTAGTAACCTCGGTTCCGCTCTTGGCCTTGAGCGGTACGGCCCATGCGTGCTTGCTCAGCACGTCGATAACGGTGAGTATGTAGTAGTAGCCTCTGTTGAATCGCGTGTATGGACGCATCTCGACCACATCCGCCTGCCACAGGTCATCGTATCCGCGCACTATGACGCGTCTTCGCGAAAAATTTCTTCTCGCAGGAGCGTGTAGTTCTTCCACCAGCCTCCGTTTCTCAGTTGATTGCTTCTTACTAGCCATGACGCTGACGCGCAACTGACGCAGAGATCAGATGTACGTTCTTATCTATTCGCGATGATTCGCAATTACATCTTGAATCATCTTTTGAAGTTCGTTTAGGGTAATTTGCACGTTATTCTGGAATGCGGCCATCTTTCTCTCGATTTCATCCTGCTGATCTTTCAAAATTTGCACGCTCTGCTGCACGTAACGTTTATTGGCGGCATCGCCATCATCTACAGGCGGCGCTATCCGTCGAATCTTGCGCGATTTCGCGTCAAAGTCGGTGGCGACCATGCAAAGAGCGTTATCGCGCACGTAATTTCTGATTAATCCGCTCCATTGATAGTACGGTTCCGCACCGCCTCTTCCGAGCGATATACCAAACTTGTTGATCGGCATTTCGATGTTGATTGAACGACTCGCCGACGCGCGGTTTAATTTATAATAAGTCCAGCCTCGCGAAGTTCCTCGATAATCGACAGGATCTCGTTATCGTGACCGGTGTGACCCGCTAGGCGCGAAGCTTCGAGCAATCGGAGACGATCTACAAGCTCGTTGGGATCGTCCCAATGAACATAGTCGATCTTGTTGTCGTTTAATGTCATGGCACGCGGTATACCTTTTCCAGCTTTTTTACCCGAAATCGACGATGCAATTATATGGTCGATCTTGTTGCCGTTTAATGTCATGGCACGCGGTATACCTTTTCCAGCTTTTTTACCCGAAATCAACGGTGCGATTATTTGTGTGTACTTGTATCCCCTGTTGCCATTTATTCGAGCGTGAGCATCATAATTGCGCTTATGAGCACTCGTCGTCAACAGAATGCTCTTGTATGTTTGCATATCGTCCACCGTGTAGATATCGTCATTGGGAAATTTCTTAAAGATCAACTCGTAAAGACCGCGTGTGCCAGCGTATCGTATGCCGTCGATAATTATGTTGTCCGCGTTGTTCACGTCAAAACGTTTATTACCGAGCATCATTCCATCGTTGCTGAAATAAACGCCGTATACGGTGTCTATACCGCTTTCTTGATCGCCGCTCAGAACTGCCCCGACGTACTTTTGACCCAATAGACCAAAGTGATCTCGCAACGTTTCTCGACCTTCAGATGTTTGCAACTGCTGTCGAACGGACGTCACGAGTGAGTCATCCGTGGTTTCGAAAACATCTTCGTTTGCGAGTGATTCGAGTATTGTGGGCCGCACGGAAGGCGCAGAGGTTATCGGTGGTTCATTCAATGGACCTGTCGATCGTTTCGATTTATGCGGTTGTAAAATTTTGGTTATTTCGCTCAAATTAGATGGCACATTTATCGATCGTTTCAACGTAACCGGAGTTGAAGCCATTACAGAGTCGTTAAACGAGGCGTTTGGTCGTTTTCGTTTGAACTTTGGCTCTTCGTCTTCCCACGCCGTTTCATTCTCAATCTTTGACACGTCAGATTCTTTGCCAACGGTGTTTTCGGCAATCTGCCTTAGAGGCTCGATGATGGGCTTAAAGTGTCTCTCCAACGCGATATCTTCCTCCATTTTACCTGTTTTCAAGGCGTGATACTTTTTGCGAATCGAATCGCTCGTTTTCGCAATTTGATTTGCTATTCTCTCGCGCTCTCTAATCTCCTCGCCGCTGTCCATGTTGCGATAACGTTGTTCAATCGGCGCGTCGACAACAACTAACCGCGTTTCGGTATCGCAAAGTCGTTAAATCCTTTTCTGTATCGACCATTCGAAATCGCGCTGTCCTTGTCTATCACCACGAATCCATACTTTTGTTGCCAACATGTATCACACAATTTGCTGAAATCATCGTATGACATATCTGTGTTTACGTGATCGTTGAATATGTGTTTCAGATTGGTACCATCCTGTTTAAACAGAATCAATAAATTCGCGTTGTCGCGTATAAGATGCTTCGGTATCTTTGCATACGTCTGACAAAGATAGAAGGAGTCAACGTCGGCGTGTCGGCCCATTGCAAAGTATTCTCTTATCGTATCCTGCTTGTCGCATGCCACGTCATCAAAGATAAAAATAGAATTCGGGAGCGCCTCGCTCGGTGGAATGACGTCACTGTTATTCGAGAACGTAAAGTAGCCGATTTCTTCTATCGGTGTTAGTATATTCTCCAAATATCGGTATTTCGACTGTTGCAACGATTTCGAGTACACATACACGTTCTCGAAACGTACACCGTGCGGACTTTCCAGCAAGCTTATCAAGACGTTTGTCTTGCCGCAATTCGACGGACCGCAGATGATACCACGTATAGAAATCGGTAGCATGTCTCCATGTTTGCGTACCTCTTTCGTTAACTGTATCCTATCGTCAAAGTTTGTCACTTTGATCGTCCGCGATTGTCGTACAAACCGCATTTTACCTCCCCTCCACAACGAATGAAAAACAGTATCGAGAAAGCTGGCCTATTTATAGAGGCGCGTAGAGCTGAGATGCTCAGTCTTTAAAATGTTTTTGCTCATGTCGGATAACAGCGATATTTACGATTTAACCGTCGAGCAGTTAAAGTATATACCAAAGGTCATTCTACTACGGCAGTTTTATAATCATATAGATTATTTGTGGGATAAGCTTCCCGAACATATCAAGGCAGATTCGGAGGTTCAGCAATACCGTCGCTGTTTAATACATTATAATTTGTCGTGTCAGCAAACGCACATCGACGGTCCGCCGCCGTTGATAAAAAACTGTGGCGAATGCCGCCGAAGATAGGTCGAGGTCTGTTGAATCGCGCGATAAACGCGCTTCCGATCGAATTACACATTCCCGGCTATCAATTTTGCGGTCCGGGAACTCATTTAGAAACACGATTGGCAAGAGGTGATCGGGGTATTAATCCATTGGACGCAGCGTGTCGCGAGCACGACATAGCCTACTCGCGTAGCAGCGATCTCGCAGAACGACACGTGGCAGACAATATACTTGCCGCGAAAGCGCGAAAACGTGTCACCGCGAACGATTCGACTCTCGGAGAGAGAGTTGCAGCTACAGCCGTCTGGGCGGCCATGAAGGCTAAAACGAAACTCGGTATGGGTTTGAAAACGAAGAAAAAGAAGAAGAACAAGCGAATACTTCCGATAGCGAAACGCGGTGGTATCCTACCGATCCTGCCGTTATTAGGGGTTCTCGGTTCGTTGGTCGGCGGAGCGGCGGGAGTCGCAAAGGCCGTGAACGATAACAAAGCCGCGCGACGTCAGCTGGAAGAGATGCAACGTCACAATCGCGCCATAGAAGGTCACGGACTTTATCTCGCTCCATACAAACGCGGACGGGGAGTCTCGAGAAAAAAAAAAACGTCGAAGAGACGCTAAAAATCCCCAAGGGCGTAACTACCAACGTACAACTGCAACAATTGGCAAAACGTATGCGCATTCCATATTTTAGAGGTATTTTCATGCGCGACTCGTTACCGATCGGCGGTGTACGTCGAAACGAAAGCGGTATCGTGAATTTGGATAATACTGAGGGACCGGGTACTCACTGGGTGGCGTACGCGAAGAGGGGAGATCGTGCCATATATTTCGACAGTTTTGGCAATCTTCGACCACCGAGAGAATTGGCGCAGTATCTAAAGAACAATGTAATAGAGTACAATCGCACGCCATATCAGCGATACGATCAGAGCAATTGTGGACAACTGTGTCTGCGTTTTCTACAGTCGGCTGACAATCAATTTAAAGACCGGCGTTACGCTGTTTAATCTCAGTATTCATTCAAACATGTCACTGACATTTACGCTCACCGGCAAGAGCAGCATCCTCGCGGTAAGCTACTTTCCCGCCGTGGATTTGAGCGATGGCGATTACGAGCTCGGTCTGACAGATTTTGAAACCTATCACACGATACCGAATGTAAATTCGTCGAACAATAAATTCTACTATGACGACGACAAGGAGATTACCATTCCCGAAGGATCGTACGAACTGCGTGATATAGACATGTATCTGAAACGCGCTCTTTTATGGGATCAATCCAATAATGTCTCGATAAACGAAGATGAACCGCACCCATTGATTATTCGGGCTAATAACAATACGATGAAGAGCGAGATCAAGTGCGCTTATCGGATAAATTTCACCAAACCGAACAACATTGGATCGCTGCTGGGATTTTCAGCGAATCGCGTGCTGGAGTCGCGACAATGGCACGAATCGGATGTTCCGATAAATATCATCAACGTAAACATCATTCGCATAGAGTGTAACGTGACCGCGGGTGCGTACAGCAACGACAAGTACGTGCACACGATACACGAGTTTTCACCGAGTGTGCCTCCAGGATATAAGATATCGGAAACGCCGGCACAGATCATTTACCTTCCGATCATCGTACGGAGCATTTCGGACTTGACGCTTCGCGTCGTGGATCAGGACGGCCGATTGATTGATTTTCGTGGAGAGGAGATCACCGTTAGACTGCATGTACGAAGACGACAGCGATAACGTGAGATGCTCGTACTGAACGAAGCTGAGCAGGTGCAACAGACGAGAAACAAAATTAAAGAGACAATCCGATCGCCAAAGAAGAAACTCACTGCGTCGAACGTTGAATTTCTGAAATCATTGGGTTTCGTCGTACGAAATGGCTAATATCTTAAACATTGGAGGTGAACCGATCTTTGACGACAGCGTCGTCAAGATTGAGACACACACGTACAATCCGTACGCCAACACAACGTTTGGACATAACGATGAGATAAGAATACCCATACAACAGCAGGATTTATACACGTTGCCGTGCGAGAGCTTTCTCTACGTTGAAGGAAGATTGATGATAAAGAAAGGGAATGACGAGTCTCAGGCAACGCTTGCGAATAATTGTGCAGCGTTCATGTTCGATGAGATTCGATACGAGCTCAACGGTGTGGAGATTGATCGCAACAGAAACGTTGGAATAACCAGTACCATCAAGAACTATGTATCGCTATCGTATAATGATTCTCAACTCATGCGGAATGCTGGATGGGACGTTTCATCGAGCATACCGGAAGGATACTTCAACTTTTGCGTACCGCTCAAGAGGTTGCTGGGCTTTTGCGAGGATTACAAACGCGTGGTTGTTAACGCTCGTCACGAATTAATTTTGATACGAGCGCGCAGCGACAACAATTGCATTGTGGGAAATCCGGCGACGGAGCCGGAAATTGAATTGTTTAAAGTACAGTGGCGAATGCCTCACGTCACATTAAACGAGATCAATAAGCTATCCATGCTACGGGCCTTGGAAAGCGGGCGATATCTTAGTGTTAGTTTCCGTTCGTGGGATCTGTACGAGTACCCCATGTTGCAGAGCACGACCAAGCATTCGTGGGCCGTCAAAACGGCGACTCAGCTGGAGAAGCCGCGATACGTTATCTTTGCGCTGCAGACCGGGCGCAAGAATATCATGTCTCAAAATGTTAGCGTATTCGATGACTGTAACTTGACCAACGTGAAACTTTATCTAAACTCTGAATTTTATCCGTACGACGACTTGAATCTGGATTTTGGCAAAAATCGATACGCCGTCCTTTTCGATATGTATGCGCGTTTTCGTAAAGCTTATTACGGATACGATTCCAGTGATACGCTTTGCAGCTTGTATACATTCCTGATGGAAGGACCTTTTGTTGTCATCGATTGCTCGCGACAAAACGAATCTGTCAAGAGCGCCACTGTGGATGTGCGAATAGAATTTGACTGCAAAGAGAATGTACCGGCAAATACTACCGCCTATTGCCTCATCTTGCATGATCGTGTAATCGAATACTGTCCATTGTCGAACGTAGTGCGCAAAATCATGTAAATTGCAATATCAGCGGGTATTGCGATATAAGAAGCACTGATGTACCGCGATAAGATACAGATTGCTCCGTCGTTTCGTCATGATCGTACCAACGTTTGTCGATCTGCAAGGCTTCACCGTCGGGATGAAATTTGTCGTAAAGGAGGTGGCGGTTCTGAGAAACGGGACCGTTTTGGCACATTACATTTTTACATGTCCCATGCCATGGAGTCTCCTCACGAAATCCGACAAATCATGCGCTTCTTGGTTGATTGCAAATCACCATGGACTACGATGGGAGGATGGAAACGTGCCATACAGCATGGCGAAACATTTAATTACATCGGCCGTGCTTGGAGAGGGTGACGAGACGTCGACTCTTGTGTACGTCAAGGGATGCCAGAAACGAGAATGGCTGGTGGATTTACTTGAGAATAAAGCTAGAAAAAATCTAAACATTGAGACTTTGGATGCCGATTACGAAGATATCGAATCTTTAAATAATCTAGATGTTACTAATACTATAAGATGTGAAAAACATGTTAAGAATTGCGCATTACAAAATGTATTAAAAATATGTAACTGGTGGTCGCGACACCAGAAAAAATTATGATTTTTTTTTAAATAAACTATATATGTATATATAAAATGTTTTATTTCCTTTTCCCACATAGTTTGTAATATAATATAGATGTTTTAGTTGTTTAAAAGCTATTCAAAAGCTGTTTTAGCTGTTCAAAAGCTGTTTTTAGTTGTTTGATAGTTGTTTTTAGTTGTTTTTAAAGATGTTTTTTGTTGTTTTTAGTTGTTTTTAGTTGTTTCTAAAGATGTTTTTTGTTGTTTTTAGTTGTTTTTAGTTGTTTTTAAAGATGTTTTTTGTTGTTTTTAGTTGTTTTTAGTTGTTTTTAGTTGTTTTTAAAGATGTTTTTAGTTGTTTTTAGCTGTTTTTAGTTGTTTCTAAAGATGTTTTTAGTTGTTTTTAGTTGTTTTTAGCTGTTTTTAGTTGTTTTAAAGATGTTTTTTGTTGTTTTTAGTTGTTTTTAGTTGTTTCTAAAGATGTTTTTAGTTGTTTGATAGTTGTTTGATAGATGTTTTTAAAGCTGTTTTAGTTGTTTTTAGTTGTTTGATAGTTGTTTTTAGTTGTTTTTAGTTGTTTTTAAAGATGTTTTTTGTTGTTTTTAGTTGTTTCTAAAGATGTTTTTAGTTGTTTTTAGTTGTTTTTAGCTGTTTTTAAAGTTGTTTGATAGCTGTTTTAAAGTTGTTTTTAAAGATGTTTTAAAGAAGTTTGATAGCGGTTCAATAGCAGTTATACAGATTAAACCATTGAAAGTTAATGTTGCGATATCGTTTTCATGAACATACGTGTCTCGCGGTGACTTCATTGCACACGTGCAAAACTGTACATCGTAGATTTTTAACAAGGCGCATCCGTACGGATGCTGAGATGAAATTAGATATGTTAAACAAACGATGTGACAATAGTGAGATATAGAAGGATGAATTTGAGGGTACGCTCAGTAGTCGTGGACCGAAAGTCGCGAGTACAGCACATGACGCGATATGAGCGACGAGTACATAAAATTGTGCAAACCGGTGCTCAATTCTAAATTCAGGATCGTGAAAATCAGCGAACCGCGCATGAGAAATTGTAGCAGATTGAACTTGTGGAACGTCGACATAGCGCGATATTTGATCCGTCGCGAATTGGGGATCGCCGATCTTCGATCGAACCGGGAGTTTCTCAACAGCGAATTTGATTGGAAAAGAAACTTCGGATATTTTCCAAAGTTTATATTTTAGCGCGTGAGTGGAACAGAGTGTATATAAAATGGATTTCGAAGAATTGCAGTTTGAAGGGGAAGAAAGAATGGAAGTTGAAGCAAACGATGAAGAAATGGAAGTGCTTGATGATGATGCTATATTGTCAGACGATTCATGTTATGATAGTGAAATGGCTGATGAGGATATTCCGGATGAAATTTTCAGAGTGTTGAATCAAGCTGAAATTAATGCGTTAAATCCTCTGACAAAGATGTGCTGCACATACTGTTATTTCACTCCAGGACAGGTGAAGTTTTGTGCGTCATGCATTGTGAGAATCAGTGGATTATTCTCAATGCTGTACGTTTATCGTAAACATGACACCAGGCCTTATATACTAATGGACGGTCTCTTCTGTTCGTCATGTGGAGACCCATTATATTTAATTTTACCATGTAATCTGTGTCCTATGTGTGTTTTTGTGTAAATTTTAACTGCTTTGAAATAGTATTTTTTTAACTATTTTAAGTGTATATATTATTGTCTAAAATTAAGAGACTATGGCCTATACTGCTAAGAGACTCTACTGCTAACAATAACTGTAACATATATAGACAATACAAAATGTATTCATCAATATTGTGTCACACAGTGCGGGATGTGACTGACTCACGAGCCGGGGGTTTCTGATTCAAATCAAGCGGTGGTAAGCAAATTTTCTATTTGTAGTTTTCGCATAATTTCTGAACGAGACCGCGAACGGGGGAGAGGGATCGCGCGCGACCGTGAAGACGCGCGCGAACGGGGGACGGGGGCGCGAGAGAACATCTACGAGGGGGAGATAACGCGAGCGGGAGCGTGCCGTGTGACGTCACGCGGACCGACGCGGCCGTTGCACGCGGACTCCGCGGCGCGCGGCGAAAACGCGGTCGCCCCTTCCCGCGGCGCGGCGAAAAGGTGAACGAGGGTCCCCTCACCCCGCGGACCCCTCTCCCGCGGCGCCCGAAAACGCGAACGCGGGTCCCCTCACCCCGCGGACCCCTCTCCCGCGGCGCCCGAAAACGCGGTTCCCCCTCCCCCGCCCGCGGCGCGCCAAACAACGCGGTTCCCCCTCCCCCTCCACGCGGCGCCCGAAAACGCGGTACCCCCCTCCCCCGCCCGCGGCGCGGCAGACAACGCGGTTCCCCCCCTCCCCCTCCTCGCGGCGCCCGAAAACGCGGTACCCCCCCCCCGCGGTATAACCCCCCCCCCGCGGTATACCCCCCCCCCCGCGGTATACCCCCCCCCCCGCGGTATACCCCCCCCCCGCGGTATACCCCCCCGCCCCTCACCCCCCCTCATTGCCCCTTGGTTAGAACCGGCCTAGCTTACCTACTTAGAGCTTACTACGTACACGAGTAGATCGTCGTGGATCGGACGCCCTAATGCCTGCAAGGCATGTATGTGTTTCGACGCGCCGTCGGCAATTTGCCTTAATTCGCAAGCATTTTCCTTATTCACAGACGGCAGCTCCGTAATGGCTTTAATATGCGTGTGCACAATGACACGCTTGTTATCGTAACGCTCTCTCAAAAGATTCCACGCGATTTCGTAGTTGCGGTCTGACATCTCGAGGGTATTAATCACGTCGCTCGCCTCGCCGGAAACGGCCGCTCGCAAATATTGTAATCTCTGAACGTTATTTAATGACGCGTTCGAATGTATGATCGAATTAAATACGTCGAAGAAGGGGAACCACTCGTCGTACTTGCCGGAGAATTTCGGAAGGTCGAGCTTGGGCAGACGTACGTAGGTTGCAGCTTCCGGTGCTTCAGAAGCCGTGGAAATTGCCGGCGACGGCGCCGCAGCATGGCGCGGCGCGGTACGATGTGAGCTTAGGAGTTCCCGCATTTTACCGGTGAGATTAAAGAATGCCTCCTCGAATGCAGCCGATCGTTAATTTCACCATCGTCTATGAATTCTAGTTGTGATTGTACCGAATTGTACTCTGACCAGCTATTCTCTAACCTTGCCCGACGCTCCTCAAGCTGAGCTGTTACCGACGGAGTGACGGCATCAATATTATCGACGTACGTTTTGATCCGCGTACAGGATCCCTTGATAATGGCGCGCTGCTTCCGTACGCGGGCCGGATCCAGTTCGGTAGCCATCTTGAATTATGGCGCAAAAGATTTCTCGAGAACGATTTGAAACGCAACTGAATCGAACCGACGCGAACGCTGGGTTGCCACTCCTACCTGATGACGCAAACGAGCGCTAATCCTCTCGGCGAGGCTCTGGCGTGGTCCTCTGGTACCCTGGCGGACCCTCTCGATGCGTTGTGTATGGTGGACGTGGCGAACGGACGACGTTCGTCTGCGGAGAATCTGGTTCCGTCTGGTAGAACGGGCGGGAATGTGCGGCGTCAGGCTGCGTTGGCGCCTCTCGTACCGTTGCGTGCCCGTGCGTTGTGTCCTCGACGGACGTGGTCTTGCCTGTCCTGAAAAGGACACGAGCTGTGGACTGGTAGCTCGCTGGCGGGCCTCTTTGGCGGGCCCCCGGTTGCGGGCTTCGTGCCCGCGATGCTTCGACGGCGTGTTCGCGGTCTGGCGACAGGCTCGTCGTTTTTCTAGG